>NC_135535.1:121959449-122259449 GCF_045843805.1 Urocitellus parryii | reverse complement strand
GTCTTTTTTGTTGTTTCTTTTTTCTTGTCAAGTGCAGAGTATTCGGCTGTTACTAAGGATGCACACCTGGGCAGGGTGTCTCTGGTTTTAGGAGGAGGCAGGATCCCATTGCCTGGGATCCAGGGGACTGTCAGGAACCAAGGTGGCCTTGATCTGTGTAAGGTTGTTATCCTGTGGCCACCGCAGGTAAAAAAAAAAAAAAAAAAAAATAGTGGCACACGTCTGTCATTCCAGTGGCTAGGGAAGCTGGGGCAGAGGGATGGCAAATTCAAAGCCAGCCTCAGCCAAAGCAAGATGCTAAGCAATTCAGTGAGACCCTGTCTCTAAATAAACTTCAAGCTAGGGCTGGGGAAGTGGCTCAGAGGTCGAGGCCTCTGAATTCAACCCCCAGTTTGCCATATAGTGCAGGAGCCCGGGTGCAGCTAGGGTTTACCCAGGTCTGCTCTCTGGGGGTCTCTTCTGTGCTGATCGCCTTACTCTGCCTCCAGCCTCAAAATGGGCTCCAGATAGATTCAACTCAGCTGGAGGAACATGAGCTCTCACGCTGCCAATTGGGTGGTAAACTCCTCCAGGGCACCTGCCAGGCCCCCAGTGAGCCTCCACCTGCGCTGGCCATGACTCACTGGGCAGTTCCTACTGGGTGAAAGGCCAGTTCTGCTTGGAGAATTTTGCACATATAAACAGAGGACAAGTGAGCCTCCCGAAGATGCTTTGGGTGGTCTTATTATAGGAGGAGGTCCAGGTGATGAAACTTTCAAGAAATGACTTCAACTTCCTAACATCAAAACCCAACAGAACCTCCCTGACCCTAACCCAATGCCCAGACCTCAAAAGGAAAATTAAAAAGCTGCACCCAAACCCTGCCATTCTGGCCTCCTCCTTGCCTGGAGCAGATATCAGCCTGCTGTCACTCAAAAAGAAGGCTCGCTGGGCTGGGGGGGCGGGGGAAGAGCGGAGACTGACTGACCCCCTGTCCAATCAGAAGCCCCGTTGTTGAGCGCTAACCAATCCTGAGCTCAGCCAGCCAGCAGGGGGCGGGCCTCCGCACCCGGTTTGGGATTTATTTCTCAGTGGTCTGTGGTTCCAGGACTCCTGCAGTTGGACTTCGGGCCGGATCCCGGGTGGTCCTGCCATGCAGAGGCTGAAGCTCTCCAGGGCAGGCTTGGCTGCTGGGCACCAGGAGATGGTGAGTGTGCAGTGGCACCTGGTGTCTGGACAGGAAGGCTCAGGAGGGAGTAGGGGCAAGGAAGCTGTCTGGCAGGACAGGCTGTGGTGGGAACCTGAGCTGGCTGACCCTGACTCAGGCCACTCTCTGCCTACACAGGCCTGAGCCCATTGGGGACAGCACCCCTCAGTCCCCCTTGCCAGCCGGGTGGGGAGCATGACAGTGGCGGAAACCCCTCGTGGCCTCCCCATCCCTTGGGGCAACCTCAGCCCCTGGTCAGGTCCTATGTGGCAGGTGAGCACTGCTGCCTGGCGTCTTCCTGGGCTGTGGTGATTGACAGGTGGGACCACTGGAAGAATACAATTTCCAAGCCACGCGATGGTGCATACCTGTCATCCCAGAGGCTGGGGGAGGGCAGGTTACCCCAGAGGATTGGGAGGTCAAGGCCAACCTCTTCAAGTTGGTGAGGCACTTAGAGACTAGTGTGACCCTGCCTCTAAATAAAATGCAAAATAAGGGCTTGGTATGGAGCTCAGTGGTCAAGGGCCAATGAGTTCAATGTCCGGTACTCAAAAATAAAAATAATAATAATAATAATAAAAAATCAAATCCCCAAACACCTGCAGGAGAGGAGCTGCAGTGTACAGGGACCTCACTTATTCCTGAGCTAGTTTTGTGGAGTTTGTTTTATTGTTTTTGTTTGTTTGTTTGTTTTGTAGTTAACAGAAGGGTGCTTTACCACTCAGCCATGTCCCTGGTAGTTTTTAGTTTTTATTCTGCCCTCTGGTCTAGCTAAGTTGCTGAGATTGGCCTTGTTATGGTTTAATTGATAATGACTTTTCCGTTGCAATTAAGTGTATGATTTTCACTTCCACATGGGTTCCTAAGTGGACACTGCTGATGTCGTGATTCTTGATGACAATTTTATCAGTACAGCTTCCCAATGCACATGTTGGGTAATAACTTTCTTTTTTGCTCTTATAATTTTTTGTTCTTATAATTCAAAAGTTTCTTGGCTAAGTTTACATATATTTAACTTTGTAGATGAATTTTAGGACTGAATGCTTCCATTAAGAATAAAGCATGCTGGATTGTTTATTAGTGCATCAGAGTTATACATAATACCACATGCATATGGCACCGTGTATAACTTACCCATGGTATTTTATACCATTTGTTAATCTGAATATCCCATTTTTATTAATGTATTATCCTGTGAACTGATTTGAGTAAGTGCACTCCAGTTGGGGATTAACAAGTGTCTTTAATGGCAAAACAGTTTCCACAAATAGTTAAGAAGCACTTAAACTCCTTAAGTTTATTAGAATTCTATGGTTTCCTGTCTTCATTGATACTATTTCATTTTCTCTCTGATAGGGTTTTAGTTTACATTTCTCCGGTTTCTAAAGACGTTGGATTCTTTTATTCTCATTATTAAACACATGGGTTTCTCCTGTACAAATTGGCAGCTCAAGTCTCCTCCCTGAATTTCTTCTGTGCTGGATTTCAGAGTGTTGGGACCATGAGAATTACCACTCTGTGGGCCCTTTTCCTACCCAAGTTGGTTGGGATCTGCAGGGGTCTCGGGGTTTTCTCCCTCCTGAGGTGTTCTTTCTTTTTTTTTTGGGGGGGGGGGCATGGGGAGCATAGTGGATTGAAAGCAGAGGTCCTTTCCCACAGAGCTACATCCCTCATACTTTTTATCATTTATCTGGAGACAGAGGCTGAGTCTGTCCTTGAACTTGGGCCTCAGCCACTGGAGTGGCTGGGATTACAGGTGTGGCCCTCCTGCCTGGGTCCCCCTGAATGTTCTAAATGTAAGGGAAGCAAAGTGTCAGATCCACAACCCCGTCTCCCTGATGAAACCTGTACACATGTATCAATGAATTCCTCAAATTCCAGTCCCCTGTTCCTATTTCCAGTGACAGTTTTTCCTCCCCACTGTAATAAAATAAGAAGCAAAGGTTTTGTTTTCTGTTTATGAGCATTTCACATGAGAGAAAAGTACACCAAAAACCACTTGACATTTGAAAAAGTGTGTGTGTGTGTGTGTGTGTGTGTGTATTTGTGCATGTGTACTCTCCCTTTCTCTCCCAATGCACCTTGTCAGAATGTCTTTGGGCTGAGTGTCCCCCCTGTGGACTGCATGTCCTAGGGGTCTCATGCCCTCTGTGATATTTTCCTGTCCTGTTATGGCTTTGCCTGACATGAGGTTCCCACACCTGGCACATCTGAGGTCTCCTGAGGGTCTGGTACATATCAGCCACCTGTTGACCTATGAGCAGGTGCATTTAGGGGAAGTAGTTTCTCAGGGTAGTAGGTGATGGCCCTGCAACTGGGAGGAGTCTCCTTAGCCAGAGCCAATTCAGAAGTTTCCTCGTCCTGGCTCCTGTGGATCCTGGAACAGTGATGGGCGTGCAGCCATTTATTAACACACTGGTTCAAGTTCCTCTGGGAATGCATCCAGAGTTGTTGTTTTTCTGTTAGCTTTTAAAGAACTCCATGCTGCTTTCAAAATTGGCTGCACTGAGCTTATATTCTAACCCCATGTGAGCAGGTCTCTTTCTCCATATCCATGTCATTGGAGGACTGGTTCCTTTGACTGTTTGATAGGAGCCTTTCCCACAGCTGCACTCAAACTGAGAAGCTGTCCTACTTGGCTGGGGGCTGAATTCCTGATACAATTGGTTAGAACCCAGGCTGCCTGTGCTCACTGCAAGAAGGTGGTGTGAGCCTATTCTAGAAAGAAACAGGGAGCTGTGCTTTTTACAGCTTTTGCTTCACTCGTGGGAGGCGGGATCATAGTCCAGGGAAGTGCTTGCACACTAATGTGAACCCCTCCTTTCTGAGATATGCACATGCACAGTTGCCATTGCTAACAAAGCTTGGTGGGTTAGGATGGAGTCCATGGAATGGGAAAAATATTGGGACCCTGAGTGCCTGGAGATCCTTCTTCCAGAAAGAACTGGGTAGACCTGGAATTATTACTGAGGTAGGGGGGAGAGGGCTCAGGCAGGGCTGCTGGGTGGACTGCATTTGTCCTGTCTACCCTTAGGGACTGGCTAGGGAGGAGCTCAACTGTGAGCAACCACAATTTGCAGATCATGTTGCAAATCCCTTCTAGGGATAAACTGGGACCCTTGATCTCACTCCCCTTCTGGCATTGTCCCATGGATAAAGCTCATGACCCTCCACAGCCATCAAAATCACCCCCTTTCTCTCATACTGATACTTGTGTATATCCAGCTCTTTCTTCTATGAGCACCAGACAAATTGTGTTTCCAGCTACAAGTCATTTCGTGTTCCATGTGCTACATTTGTGATGCCAGTCAGTTTTCCTCTGCTCTGGGTGACACTGGATTTTGGTATTCTGTCCCAATTATGTGGCGCATTGCTCAAGGCAGGACTAATGCCCACGTGTCCCCCAACTTTGCCTGTCCTTTGGATGGTAGAGATTTTCTGAGTTGTCCAATGCATAGGTCTCTCATTCCATTATAACTTTATTTAAAAGGGACTCAAAACAGAAGCAGGTGTTTATTTGGTGTATCCATGTGTGAAGGGAATCCAGGACCCTCCTATTCTGGTATAATTTTGAAACATAATCCTATTCAATATGTGCTTCTTTGGGATGCTGGAGTATAATCCAGTACCACGCATGTCCTGCACCCAAGCCCTACCAGTGGTCTGCGCTTCCAGTTCCCATACCACCCTTCACGTTGGGTTGCCTTGTTCATTCACATCAAATCCTCTGCTGGAGATGGTTGCATTTAGCTAGGCCTTTTCATTGCACTTCATAATAAAAATGACATTTACATACATATGAAGTCATCTATGAAATTTCTGCATTGCGATTTTTTTTGGTCCTCAAATTACTGCAATATGATAATTTTATAACATGCATTATTGCCTGGTAATGATAGCTCCTGCTTTTGCTATTAGAGTTCAAAATTCTTGGCTAATTTCATATCAATTCAACCTTCCAGGAGAATTTTCAAACTGTTTGCTTTGGTCCCTTCTTCAATGAAAAGGAAACCATGGTGAAATTTTGATGGGGTGTTATCATAGATGGACCTGAGGGAAGCTGTCCTCTTTATAATGAGGAGTCCTATCATCTATACCCAGGATGTATAATTCAGTATTTTATGTGCTTATCTGAATTTGTATTTTTTTTCAAATTCTGCAGATGTACTATTTAAGTATGCTTATATGTGAAATGTGACATTTATGTGACAGCTATATAAAACTGACATGGTGTTTCATAGTATTTGTCAAACTGTATGCAATATGGCAAACAAAATGTGGCTGATTGCCAGAAATGTTTATTTTCCATAGTTTATTATTTATCTATTACCAAATGGACATTTTCTGTCACCAGGCCCTGGGTCTCGACTCTGGAGGAGCGTGCTGTGTTCCCATATGAACAGGTGCTATAGGGTCCACATCTGTTTCTGTGTACCTTCATGATAACCTCACATGTTCTTCAACACTGTCTCAATTTGTGTTCATTGTGACTTTATGGTATAGTCCCTCCTTTCTAAAGACGTTGATTGCTTTGTGATGCAGGGACATTTAGATACCTGCTATTTGAAGGGGCTGTTCACGGCTCTTGCCTGCGTTTCTTTCACAGTCTCTGTTCTCCTTTCTTAGAAGAGTTTGGTTAAAGGTGAGGCAATTTGTTTCTTTCATCTGTCACTTCTCCTTGTCCTCTTTAATGGAGTCATTTGAGGAATAGAATTTTTGTTTTCATATATATAATTTATAAATTTAAAAATATTTTTTCTGTAACTTTGAAAAGGACTTTTTTTTGTTCTTTTTTTCCTTTTGTGAAATTGGGGATTGGAACCAGGGTGTCCTATTACTGAACACTATCCTCAGTCCTTTTAAAATTTTTATTTAAAAAATTTACTTTTTTCTTAATTTTTTGAAATTACTAGTGCCTATTTATTTTTAAATTTAGGCAGGGTTTCACTCAGTTGCTAGGGTAAGCTTCACAATTGTGATTCCCCTGCCTCAGCCTCCAGACCATTGGATATATCAGGTATGTAGCACCAAATGCATCCTATCTCAGTTTCTTTCTTTCTTTCTTTCTTTCTTTCTTTCTTTCTTTCTTTCTTTCTTTCTTTCTGTCTTTCTTTCTAGATTTTTTTAGATCATGATATTTTATGGTTTTTATTATTTTTTTTAAATACATGACAATAGTGGAATGCATTATAATCCTTATTTCACATAGAGCACAGTTTTTCATATTTCTCTATATAAAGTATGTTCACATAAATTTATGCCATTATACATGTACGTTTTTGCATTACAACTCTTAATACACATATATATATATATATCACAATTTTTCATCTCTCTTTGTATATAAGGTATGTTAACACCCAATTCAAGTCTTCATACATGAACTTTGTATAAAGATGTCCATCACATTCCATCATCCTTGCTAATCCCTGTGCCCACCCTTTCCTTTCCACCCCTCTGTCCTATTTAGAAGTCATCTATTCCTACCATGCTCCCCCTCCATAACCCACTATGAGTCAGCCTCCTTATATCAGAGAAAACATTCGGCATTTTTTTTTTTGGGGGGGAGATTGGCTGATTTCACTTAGCATTATCTTCTCCAACTCCATCCATTTACATGAAAGTGCCATGATTTTATTCTTTTTTAATGATGATTAATATTTCATTGTGTATATAAGCCATATATTTTTATCCAGTCATCCACTGAAGGGCATCTAGGTTGACTCCATAGTTTAGCTATACTGGATTGTGCTGCTATAAACAATGACCTGGCTGTGTCCCTGTAGTGTGCAGTTTTTAAGTTTTTTGGTATAGTCTGAGAAGAGAAATAGTTGGGCCAAATGGTGGTTCCATTCCCAGATTTGCAAGGAATCTCCATACTGATTTCCAAATTGGCTGCACCAATTTGCAGTCCCACCAGCAGTGTATGAGTGTGCCTTTCCCCCACATCCTCTCCAACACTTATTGTTCTTTGTCTTCATAATAGCTGCCCTTCTGACTGGAGTGAGATGGTATCTTATAGTGGTTTTAATTTGAATTTCTCTGAATGCTAGAGATGATGAGCATTTTTCATATAATTGTTGATTGATTGTATATCCTCTTCTGAAAAGGGTCTGTTCGGGTCCTTGGCCAATTTATTGATTGGATTTTTTTGGTGTTAAGACATTTGAGTTCTTTATATACCCTAGATATTAGTGTTCTATCTGATGTATGAGGGGTAAAAAAATTGCTCCCATAAAGTAGGCTCTCTATTCTATTGAGATTTTTTTGATAAAAATCTTTAGTTTCAATCCATCCCATGTGTTGATACTT
This sequence comes from Urocitellus parryii, assembly GCF_045843805.1. Classification (NCBI taxonomy): domain Eukaryota; kingdom Metazoa; phylum Chordata; class Mammalia; order Rodentia; family Sciuridae; genus Urocitellus; species Urocitellus parryii. Next base: position 122,251,951 of record NC_135535.1, on the reverse strand, counting down.
GGTTTTAATTCCTGTGATATAGGACTGTTATTAAGGAAGTTGTAGCCTAATCCCACATGATGGAGATTAGGGCCTACTTTTTCTTCTATTTGGAGAGTCTCTTGTTTAATTCCTAGATCCTTGATCCATTTTGAGTTAACCTTTATGCATGGTGACAGAGAGAGGGATTCAATTTTATTTTGCTGCATATGGATTTCCAGTTTTCCCAGCACCATTTGTTGAAGATGCTATCTTTTTTTCCAGTGCATATTTTTAGCACCTTTGTCTAATATAAGATAATTGTGGTTTTGTGGGTCGGTCTCTGTGTCCTCTATTCTGGGCTATTGGTCTACCAGCCTGTTTTGATACAAGTACCATGCTTTTTTGTTGTTGTGGCTCTGTAGTATAGTTTAAGGTCTGGTATAGCAATGCTGCCTACCTCCCTTTTCCTGCTAAGGATGGCTTTAGCTATTCTGGGTCTCTTATTTTTCCATATAAATTTTATGATTGCTTTTTCTATTCCTATGAGGAATGCTATTGGGATTTTCATCAGAATTGCATTAAATCTGTAGAGTGCTTTTGGTAGTAGGGCCATTTTGATAATATTAGTTCTACCTATTCAAGATCAAGTTAAATCTTTCCATCTTCTAAGGTCTTTAATTTCTCTTTAGTGTCTCATAGTTTTCATTGTATAGATCCTTCACCTCTTGTTGATTCCAAAGTTTCTTTTTATTTTTTGAGGATATTGTGAATGGGGTAGTATTACTCATTTCTCTCTCAGAGGATTTGTCACTGATATTCAAAAATGCCTTTGATTTGTGGGTATTGATTTTATATCCTGATACTTTGCTGAATTCTAGTTCTAGAAGTTTTCTAGTGGAGTTTTTTGAGTCTTCTAGTTACAGAATCATGTTATCAGAAAACAGGGCTAGTTTAAATTCTTCTTTTCCTATACATATTCTTTTAATTTCTTTCATCTGTCTAATTGCTCTGGCCAGTGTTTCAAGAACTATATTGAATAGAAGGGGTGAGAGAGGGTATCCCTGTCTTGTTTCCCATGTTAGAGGGATGCCTTCAGTTTTTCTCCATTTAGAATGATGTTGGCTTGAGACTTAGCATAGATAGCCTGTAAAATGTTGAGGTAAGTTCTTGTTATCCCTAGTTTTTGTAGTGTTTTGAACATGAATGGGTGCTGTATTCTGTCAAATGCTTTTTCTGCATTTGTTGAGCTGATCATAAGGTTCTTATCTTTAAATCTACTGATGTGATGACTTACATTTATTGATTTCTGTATGTTGAACCAACCTTGCATCCCAGGGATGAATCCCACTTCATCATGATGAGCCATCTTTTTGATATGCTTTTGTATTTGATTTGCCAGAATTTTATTCAGAATTTTTGTTTCTGCTTTTTAGAGGTATTGGTCTGAAGTAAACTTTCTATTCTGTGTTTGTCTGATTTTAGAATGAAGGAGATATTGGCCTTATAGAGTGAGTTTGGAAGTGCTCCCTCTTTTAATATTTCATGGAATAATTTGAGGAGTATTGGTGTTAGTTCTTCTTTGAAGGTCTTGTATCCATTGAGTCCTGGGATTTATTTACTTATTTATTTTTGCTTGGTAGGCTTTGATAATGTCTTCTATTTTATTGCTTGAAAATGATCTGTTTAACTTACTCAGTTTGGGTAAGTCACATGATTCTAGACATTTGTTGATGACTTCAATATTTTCTGTTTTGTTGCAGTACAAATTTTCAAAATAATTTCTATTTATCTTCTGTATTTCTCTAGTGTTCATGGTGATATTTCCTTTTTCATCATGGATTTAGTAATTGGAGTATTTCTCTCCTTCTCTACAGTAGCATGGATAAGGTTTTATCAAATGTATTTGTTTTTTCAAAGAGCCAACTTTTCATTTTGAGAAATTAAAAAAAATAAAAATATATGGTGGCAGAATATATTACAATCCTTATTACACATATATAGCACATATTTTTCATATCTCTGTATATAAAGTAGGTTGACATTAATTTGTGTTTCATATGTGTATTTTGGATAATGATGTCTATTATATTCCACCATCCTTGCTAATCCCTTTTCCCTCCCTATTCTTCCCACCCCTCTGCCCTAAATAGAATTCATCTATTCCTCCCATGCTCCACCTTCCTACCCCACTATGAGTCAGCCACTTTATATCAGAGAAAACATTCAGCATTTGTTATTTTGTGTTTGGCTAACTTCACTTAGCATTATCTTCTCCAATGCCATCCATTTACCTGCAAATGCCATGATTTTATTTTCTTTTATTGCTGAGTAATATTCTATTGTGTACAAATGGCACTTTTTCTTTATCCATTCATCCACTGAAGTGCATCTATGTTGGGTCCACAGTTTAACTCTTGTGAATTTTGCTGCTGAAAACATTGTGACTGTGTCCCGGTAGTATGCTGTTTAAGTCCTTTGGTTATAGACCGGGGAGTGGGATAGCTGGGTCAAATGGTGGTTCCATTCCCAGTCACTTTGTCATTATTTATTTGCTTCTTTTGTTCCAATTAAATTGATTTCAGCTCTGATTTTAATTATTTTCTGTCCTTTACTGCTTTTGGTGTTGATTAATTTTTTTTTTCCTAGGGCTCTGAGATGTAATTTTAGGTCATTTATTTGACTTTCTCTTTTTTTAAGGAATGAACTCCATGCAATGAACTTTCCTCTTAGTAATGCCTTCATAGTGTCCCAGATATTTTGATATGTTGTATCTGTGTCCACATTCACCTCTAAGAATTTTTAAATATCCTCTTTGATGATTTCTGCAACCCATTTTTTCATTCACTAGCATATTATTTAGTCTTTAGGTATAGGAGTAGCTTCTATTTTTATCATTGATTTCTAATTTTATTCCATTAAGATCTGATAGAATGCAGGGTAGTATCTTTACTTTTCTGTATTGCTTAGAGTTCCTTTTTGGCATGACATATGGTCTATTTTAGAGAAGGATCCATTTGCTGCTGAGAAGAAAGTGTCTTCACCTGTTGAAGGATGAAATAGTCTATGTATGTCAGTTAAATCTAAGTTATTGATTGCATTATTGAGTTCTATAGTTTCTGTCTGGATACTGTTTGGAATATGTATCCAGTGGTAAAAGAGGTGTGTTAAAATCACCCAGAATTATTGTCTTATGGTCTACTTGGCCCTTAAACTTGAGAAAAGTCTGTTTGAACATAGGTGCTCAATTATTTGGGGGGTGTGTATACTTACAATTGTTCTGTCTTGTTGGTGTATGGTTCCTTTAAGCAGTATGTAGTGTCCTTCTTTATCCCTTTTGATTAACTTTCACTTGAAATTCACATTATTTGATATAAGAATGGAAACTCCTGCTTGCCTCCACAGTCCATGTGAGTGGTAGGTTTTTTAATATTTATTTTTTGTATATGGACACAATATCTTTATTATTTAATTTTATGTGGTGCTGACGATCAAATACAGGGCCTCACATGTGCTAGGCTACTGCTCTACCACTGAGCCCCAGCCCCAGGCTGAGTGATATATATTTTTTCCAACCTGTCACCTTCAGTCTGTGGGTGTCTTTTCCTATGAGATGACTCTCTTTCAGGCAGCATATTGTTGGTCTTTTTTTTTAATCCAATCTGCCTGTCTTTTGATTGCTGAGTTGGAACTAAACTTTCAGGGTTATTATTGAGACAAGATTTGTATTCCTAGTTATTTTTGTTTATTTTTGGTATTTAACTAAGTCAGTTTCTCTTTGATAGGTTTTTCCTTTAGAGTGATACTACCCTTTTCTGATTTTTTTATTGTTATTTTCCTCATCATGGAATATTTTGCCAACGAAGTTCTGTAGTGCAGGTTTCTCATTATAAATCCTTTTAATTTTGTGTATGATGGAAGGTTGTTACTTTGTCATAAAATAACATCTGAATCGAAATCTAATTGCTAATCAAAATTTAATTTTGCTGGGTATGATTCTTGGTTGGCATGCATTTCTCTCAGAGCTTGGTTTATATTGTTGCAGGATCTTGTAGATTTCAGGGTCTCAGTTCAGAAATCAGAGATCCTGATTGGTTTTCCCCATATGTAATTTGATTCCTTTCTCTTGTGGCTTTTGAAATGCTCTGCTCCTCGTGTATGCTAGGTATTTTCAATATGATGTGCGTTGGTGTAGACCTGTAGTGATCTTGTTCATTTGGTGTCCTATTTGATCCTTGTATTTGATTTCCTAATTCAGTCTACATGTTTGGAAATGTTGCTGGTATTATTTCACTGAATAGATTGTCCTTTTCTGTAGTTTAGACCTCTATGCTTTCATCTATCCCAATAGCTGTTAAATTTGGTCTTTTCATATTAGCTCACAATTCTTGAATCTTCTGCTCCTGGTTTCTTAACACCTTCACTGGGGTCAACTTTATTTTTTCAAGATTATATATTTTGCCTTCAATATCAGAGGTTCTGTCTTCCAAGTGATCTATTCTGTTGGAGATGCTTCCTATTGAGTTCTTAATTTGGTTTACTGTTTCCTTCATTTCAAGGATCTCTGTTTTGTTTTTTTCAAAATCTCTATCTCCTTATTGAAGGAATTTTTGCTTTCTGTATTTGCTTATGTAGCTCTTTATCAAAATGATCCTTTGCTGCCTGTATTTGCTCTCATATCATCCATTAATTCACAAAAAATGTATGTACATTCTCCCATTTATCCTGCTACTCTGACCATGGATTCCAATAATGTAGCATCTTTGTTTGGGGCACATTCTTTCTTGGTTTCTCATGTTGTTCATGCATCTACCCTTCCAGCTCTGTGTTTTTAAGATATATAGCCATGTAGGCTTATAGTTTCCCCAATGGTTTTCAATACCTTTCTTTTTAAAAAATTATTTATTTTTTAAAATATACAACAACAGTGGAATGCATTACAATTCTTATTACACACATAGAGCAAAATTTTTCGTATCTCTGTACAGAAAGTATATTCATGCTAATTTATGCCATTATATATGTACTCATTTCTTTCTGCAATACAACTCTTAATACACATATATATCACAATTTTCATCTCTCTGGTTGTATATAAGGTATGTTGGCACCAATTTGTGTCTTTATATATGTACTTTGGATAATGGTGTCATCACATTCCACAATCACTGCTAATCCCATGCCTCTTCCCCTCCCCTCCAAACCCTCTGCCCTATGTAGAATTCATCTGTTTCTCCCATGCTCCCCCTCCCTACCCCACTATAGTCAGCCTCCTTATATCACATAAACCATTCAACATTTATTTTTTGGGTTTGCCTAACTTCACTTCGACAATACCATCCATTTACCTGCAATTGCCATGATTTTATTATTGCTAAGTAAAATTGTGTTGTGTATATATGCCCCATATTTTTATCCATTCATCCACTGAAGCACATCTGGGTTGGCTCCACAGTTTGCTATTTTGCATTGTGCTGCCATAAACATTGGCATGGCTGTGACCCTGTAGTATGATGTTTTCAAGTCCTTTGAGAATAGTCCGAGAAGAGGAATAGCTGGGTCAAATGGTGTTTTCATTCCCAGATTTCGAAGGAATCTCTATACAGTTTTCCATGTTGTTTGCACCAATTTGCAGTCCCATCATCAGTGTATGAGTGGGCCTTTTCACCCACATCCTTGCCAACACTTGTTGTTTGTCTTTATGAAAGCTGCCATTGTGACTGGAGTGAGATGATATCTTAGTGGTTTTGATTTGCATTTCTCTAATTGCAAGAGATAATGATTTTTTTAAAATATTTGTTGATTGATTCTACATCCTTTTCTGAGAAGTGTCGGGTCAGGTCCTTGGCAAATTTGTTGATTGGATTATTGAGTTTTTGGTGCTTAGCACTTTGAGTTCTTTATATACTAGATATTAGTTCTCTATCTGATGTGTGAGGGTTAAAAATCTACTCCCAAGATGTAGGCTCTCTGTTCACCTCAGATTTTTTTTTCTGAGAAGAAACTTTTTTAGTTTGAATCAATCCCATTTGTTGATTCTTGGTTTTATTTCTTGTGCTATAGGAATCTTATTAAGGAAGTTGGGGTGGCCTAGCCCCATGTGATGAAGATTATGGCCTACTTTTTCTTGTATTAGATGCAGAGTCTCTGGTTTAAATCCTAGATCCTTGATCCAGTTTGAGTTGAGTTTTGTGCATGGTGAGAGATAGGATTTTAATTTCATATTTTTGAAAATGGATTTCCAGTTTTTGCAGCACCATTTTTTGAAGAGGCTACCTTTTATCCAATGCATGTTCTTTGCACCTTTGTCTAATGTAAGATAATTGTAATTTTGTGAGTTAGTCTATGTGTCCTCTATTCAGTACCATTGGTCTACTGGCCTGTTTTAATGCCAATACCATGCTGTTTTTGTTACTATTGCTCTGTCCTATAATTTAAGGTCTGGTATAGTGATACCACCTGCTTTGACTTCCTGCTTATAATTGTTTTAGCTATTCTGGGCTTCTTATTTTTCCAGATGAATTTCATGATGGCTTTTTCTATTTCTATGAGAAATGTCATTAGGATTTTGATCAGAATTGTATTAACTCAGTGTAGTGCTTTTGGTTGTATGGTCGTTTTGATAATATTAATTCTGCCTATGCAACAGTAAGGTAGATCTTTCCATCTTCTAAGGTCTTCTTTGATTTCTTTCTTTATGGTTCTGTAGGTTTCATTGTATAGATCTTTCACCTCTTTCGTTAAGTTGATTCCCAAGTATCTTATGTTTTCCTATTTTGAAGTTACTGTAAATGGCGTAGTTTTGCTTATTTCCTTCTTGAAACTTTGTCCCTGATATACAGAAATGCCTTGTTTAATGTGTGTTAATTTTATATCCTGCTGCTTGGCTGAATTTACTTTTTAGTTCTAGAAGGTTTCTGGTGGTGCTTTTGGGGTCTTCTAGGTATAGAATCGCATTGACAGCAAATAGTGCTAATTTAAGTTCTTTTCATGTAGTTATTCCTTTAATTTCTTTCATCTGTCTAATTGCTCTGGCCAGGGTTTCAAGAAATATGTTGAATAGAAATGGTGAGAGAGAGCACCCCTGTCTTGTTCCAGTTTTTAGAGGGAATGCCTTTAGTTTTTCTCCCTTTAGAATGATGTTGGCCTTAGACTTAATGTACAGAGCCAGTATGATGGTGAGGTATATTCCTGTTATCTCAAGTTTTTCTAATTTTTTGAACATGAAAGGGTGCTGTATTTTGTCAAATGGTTTTTCTGTGTCTCTTGAGATGATCATTTGGTTCTTACTTTTAAGTCTATTGATGTGATGAATTACTTTTATTGATTTATATATGTTGAACCAACCCTGTATTCTTGAACAAACCCCACATGATCTTGGTGCACGACCTTTTAATATGTTTTTGTATTTAATTTGGCAGAATTTTATTCAGAATATTTGCATCTATGTTCATTCGAGATATTGACCTGAAGTTTTCTTCTTTCATTTGTCCCTGCCTGGTTTGGGGATTAGGGTGATATTGGCCTCATTGAATGAGTTTGGAAGTGCTGCTTCTTTCTGTATTTTCTGAAATAAATTGAAGAATATTGGTATTTTTGAGTTTCTTTTTAAAGGTCTTGTTTAAATTGGCAGTGTATCTATCTGGTGCTGGGCTTTCTTGGTTGGTGAGCTTCTGATGGCATCTTGTATTTCATCATTTAATATTGGTCTGTTGAAATTGTGTATGTCTTCCTGATTCAATCTGGGCATATCATATGACTTAAGAAATTTGTTGATGCCTTCAATGTCTTCTATTTTATTGGGGTATACATTTTCAAGATAATTTGTAAATATCCTCTCTATTTGTGTAGTGTCTGTTGGGATATTGCTTTTTTCATCATGTATGCAGGTAATTAGAATTTTCTGTCTCCTTTTTTCATTAGCATACCTAGGTATCTGTCAGAGAACCAACTTTTTGTCAAGGTTTAATTGTTTCTTTTAATTCAATTTCAGTTCTAATTTCAATTATTTCTTGCCTTCTACTGCTTTTGATGTTGATTTGTTCTTCTAGGGATTTGAGATGAAGTATGAGATCAATTATTGACATTTTCCTTCTTTTAAGGAATGAACTCCATGCAATGAAGTTTCCTCCTAGTACCACTTTCATAGTCACCAAGAGATTTTGATATATTGTGTCTATGTTCTTGTTTACCTCTAAGAATTTTTTAATCTCCTCCTTGAAGTCTTCTGTAACCCATTGTTCATTCTATTGTACCAAATTGATTCACTCATTCAACTGCTTAAAGTACTTGAAATATTTCAAGTATGTCTTTTCAAGAGGTGTGTCATTTTACATGTCTCCCAACATTAATATTTTATGAATATTTTAAACTTTGGGAATGTGTCATGGATGATACTTGAACCTAATTGTATTGGGGATCACGATCTATCTCATGGACAGAAAGCAGAGAGAATAGGAACCAGACTGCTTTTAAAAGCTTTTTTTACCAGTCTTTTTGTCTCCCTTGTGCATAATCACAAGCAAACATTTTTTTCACCCAATCATGATGATACTTGCAGGTAATGATCACTATACCAATCCCACTTCGCTATCCAAATTTCGTTCTTCTAGGTTAAACCGTTCGTTTGCAGTAACCGATTTCATTTTTAGGTTTCACTATGTTTTCTCCTATATGGATACATGTAGATTGAAACATAAATCAAATACGGTTTTTGCTAGCTCTTTGAAACTTGGCACAATAAAGTAGTTCCAAGTTCTATCACTATGGTTTGTTTCCTATTGAAGAAACCCCAAGCAGACACTGACGAATATCACTTTCATCGAAAGTGGTTGCCAAGCTTCCAAAAAAATATGGGTTTTCTGAAATCTCAGCAAACATTATTCATCCAATCTTGATGATACGTTCAGTTAATGATCAATACACCAATCCCACTTGGCTCACCAAATTTCGTTCTTCTAGGTTAAACCGTTCGTTTGCAGTTACCGTTTTCCTCATTAGCTTTCACTCTGTTTTCTCCTATATGGATACATGTAGTTGGAACTCTGAATCAAACACGGTTTGTGCTACCTCTTTGAAACTTGGCACAATAAAGTAGTTCCAAGTTCTATCTCTATGGTTTGTTTCTTATTGAAATAGCCCCAAGCAGAGACTGACGAGAATAACTTTCATTGAAAGGGGTTGCCAAGCTTCCAAAAAACGACGAGTTTCCTAAATCTCAGCAAACATTTTTTCTCCCAATCTTGATGATTCTTGCAGGTAATGATGAGTACACCAATCCCACTTGGCTCACCAAATTTCGTTCTTCTAGATTAAACCGTTCATTTGTAGTAACCGTTTTCATTTAGGTTTCACTCTATTTTCTCCTAAATGGATACATGTATTTGGAATTCTAAATCAAACACGGTTTGTGCTAGCTCTTTGAATCTTGGCACAATAAAGTAGTTCCAAGTGCTATCTCTATGGTTTGTTTCTAATTGAAATAGCCCCAAGCAGAGACTGAAGAGAATCACGTTCATTGAAAGGGGTTGCCAAGCTTCCAAAAAACGACGAGTTTCCTGAAATCTCAGCAAACATTTTCTTCACCCAATCTTTATGATACTTGCAGGTAATGATCAGTACAACAATGACACTAGGCCACCAAATTTCGTTTTTTAACGTTAAAGCGTTCATTTGCAGTAATCGTTTTCATTTTTAGGTGTCACTCTGCTTTCTCCTATATGGATACCTGTTGATTGAAATCTAAATCAAACACGGTTTGTGCCAGCTCTTTGAAACTTGGCAAAATAATGTAGTTCCTAGTTCTATCTCTATCGTTTGTTTCCTATTGAAGCAGCCCCAAGCAGAGACGGATGAAAATCACTTTCATTGAAAGGGGTTTCCAAGCTTCCAAAAAACTATGAGTTTCCTGAAATCTCAGCAATCAGTTTTTCATCCAATCTTGATGATACTTTCAGTAAATGATCAGTACACCAATCCCAATTGGCTCACCAAATTTCGATCTTCTAGATTAAACCGTTCGTTTGCAGTAACCGTTTTCATTTTTAGGTTTCACTGTGTTTTCTCCTACATGGATACGAGTATATGGAACTCTAAATCAAACACGGTCTGTGCTAGCTCTTTGAAACTTGAAACCATAAAGTAGTTCCAAGATCTCATTCTATGGTTTGCTTCCTATTGAATCAGTCCCAAGCAGAGACTGACGAATATCATATAAATTGTAAGGGGTTGCCAAGCTTCCAAAAAACTATGAGTTTCCTGAAATCTAGGGCAAAAATTTTTTCAACAATCTTGATGATACTTGCAGGTAATGATCAGTACACCAATCCCACTTGGCTCACCAAATTTCGTTTTTCTAAGTTAAACCTTTCGTTTGCAGTAACCGGTTTCCTTTTGTGGTTTCACTCTGTTTTTACTATATGGATACATGTAGATTGAACTCTAAATCAAACACTATGTGTGTAGCTCTTTGAAACATGGCACAATAAAGTAGTTCCAAGTTATGTCTCTATGATTTGTTTCCTATTGAAGTAGCACCAAGCAGAGACTGACGAGAATCACTTTCATTCAAAGGGGTTGCCAATCTTCCAAAAAATGTGAGTTTCCTGACATCTCAGGAAACTTTTTTTAAGCGAATCTTGATGATACATGCAGGTAATGATCAGTACACCAATCTCACTTGGCTTACCAATTTTCTTTCTTCTAGGTTAAACCGTTCGTTTGCAGTAACCGTTTTCATTTGGAGGTTTCACTCTGTTTTCTCCTATATGGATACATGTAGTTCGAACTCTAAATCAAACAAGGTTTGTGCTAGCTTATTGAAACTTGGCACAGTAAATTAGTTCAAAGTTCTATCTCTATGGTTTGTTACCTATTGAAGTAGCCCCAAGCAGAGACTGACGAAAATCACATTCATTGAAAGGGGTTGCCAAGCTTCCGAAAAACTACAAGTTTCCTGAAATGTCAGCAAACATTTTTTCACCCAATCTTGATGATACTTTCAGTTAATGATCAATACACCAATCCCCCTTGGCTCACCAAATTTCGTTCTTCTTGGTTAAACCATTCGTTTGCAGTAACTGTTTTCATTTTTAGGTTTCACTCTGTTTTCTCCTATATTGATACATGTAGTTGGAAAACAAAATCAAACACGGTTTTGTGCTGGCTCTATGAAATTTGGCACAATAAAGTGGTTCCATATTCTATCTCTATGTTTTTTTCCTATTGAAGCATCCCCAAGCAGGATAGGTTAAATTAAACAAACAGATCTGTTAACCTCCTTTTTTGTTTACATATTAAAACAATTCTTAATAGTTATTTACCCAATTTAAATTAAACCATTTAAATCACTTGAATAAAAAAAAAATTTTGGATCCATTTTTTCATGAGCACTCATCATATATGATATATGCTCATACGTACATTCAAACATATAACACAAAATACAAGTGTGCACACATAATATAATATAATATAATATATAATATATAATATATAATATATAATATATAATATATAATATATAATATATAATATATAATGTAACAATATATAATATAATATTGTAATATATATATATATATATATATATATATATATATATATATATATATAAAATCTAAAATAAAATAAGCATCCTGGTTCTGTCGCAGATGTAAGGATAGCCAAATTGGAGTTTTGGATATCAGCTGTTATGGATTTGAGCCAAATCATCTTCTTTTTGGTCTGTAGAAATCGCTTTAGTTAATCTCTCTGGAATCCAAATCAGCTGCTGTTCTCCCTGTGGAAACACACAAACAGGCCCCCGACTCCAGATAATCACTGGGTTAGGACCTTGGTTAATCTCTCTGGAATCCAAATCGGCTGCTATTCTTCCTGTGGAAACACACAAACAGACCCCCGACTCCAGACAATTACTGGGCCAGGACCTTTCCATCGTCCTGTTAGAATATCTTTCCAAAGTACCTTGGGCTTATGTACATTTTTTGGACACATATGCCTTTCTGCAGCACTAAGTCCTGATGAATCCAAATTTAAAAAGTTTAGAGTAAAAAGGGTTATTTTAAGTTTATCTTTGGGGAATATATACCCCTTCCCAATTCCGTCTTTTTGCTTTAATAAGTACATTTTAATAGTTTGATGAGCTCTTTCAACTATACCTTGTCCCTGTGGATTGTATGGGATTCGTGTTATATGAGTAATGCCAAATGATGAGCAAAATTGTTAAAAGAAGTGGACTTATAACCAGGGGCATTATCTGTTTTTAACTGTTTTGGAATGCCCACAGTGGCAAAATTTTGTAAGCAATGAGCTATAACATCTTTAGTTTTTTCTCCGGCATGAAGGGAGCCCATCAAAAATCCAGAAGAAGTATCAACTGTAACATGCAAATATGTTAATTTTCCAAATTCTGGCAAGTGTGTGACGTCCGTCTGCCAAATATGGTTGGGTATCAGTCTTCTAGGATTGACTCCAAGATTAACTTGTGGTAAAAATGTCACAGAATTTTGACATTGTTTTATTATTTGTGTAGCTTGTTCCTTAGTTTTTTTAAAATGCTTTTGTAAAGTATTAGCATTGACATGGAACCTTTTATGAAAATTTATAGCTTCTTCTAGTGTAGAGAAAATATGTATGACATGTGTAGTTTTATCTGCTGAATTATTGCCCAAACTAAGGGCTCCAGGTAATCCTGTACGTGCCCTGATATGTCCTATAAAGAATGGATCTTTTCTGTCCCCGATTAAACATTGTATAGTGGAAAACAAAGAGAAAAAAGTAGAAGTAGTGGAAATCCTACCAGCATCCTCAAGGGATACTATAGCATTAACTATATACTGACTATCAGAAAATAAATTAAATATAGAATCTTTAAATATCACAAAAGTTTGTAATACTGCATTAAGCTCTTTTGAGCTGATTTTTTGGGTACTAAAAATCTAAAAGTTCGATCAGGTGTAACTATTGCTGCTGTACCATTATTTGACCCATCAGTGAATATATTTGGAGCATTCATGATAGGTGTTTTTTCTTGTTATTTTTGGAAAAATTGCAGAATGCAATGACCAAAAATACAATAAAGGATTAGATGGTAAGTGGTTATCAAATGAAACATTAGATTTGCACATGATTATTGCCCAAGTATTTAACTCATTAGCTAATTAATCAATTTGATTCATTGTATATGGAGTAATAATTTTATTAGGAGAAATTCCAAACACTGCATTTGCTGTTTTTATTCCTTTGAGTATTAATTGTCCTACAGCCTCAGGATACCTAGTAAGAATAGTGTTAGGAGAATAAGATAAATGTATCCATAATAATGGACCTTCTTGCCAAAATACTCCTGTAGGAATATTTTTTGTTGGTATTACAATAAATAATAAAGGCAAACTTATATCAATTCTATCCAAATGCATATTTCCATATATGTTTCAATGATTTTTAATTCCTTTCTTGTTTCAGGCGTTAACATTCGGGGTGATTTGGGATCTGATGGACCTTTTAGGATATCAAATAAAGGTCCCAATTCTCCTCTTGGAATACCTCGATAAAGCCTTATCCAATTTATGTCTCCTAATAACTTTTGAAAGTCATTAAGTGATTTGAGTTGATCTACTCGTATTTGAATTTTTGGTGGACGGACCATGGTTGAGGATAATAGAACACCCAAATAATTAATTGGAAAATTTAATTGTACTTTGTCTATTGCTATCTCCAGATTATAATTTTTTAATAAGTTTGTAAGTGTGGCATAACATTCTAGCAATATGTTTTTAGCTTTTTGTGCTAATAATATATCATCCATATAGTGAAATATTTGTAGGTCAGGATTTTGATTTCAAGTGGCTGGATTACTTTGTTAACATAAATTTGACACATAGTTGGGCTGTTAGCCATCCCTTGAGGGTGTACTTTCCATTCATATCTCTGATCAGGACCTTCATGATTTAGTGCAGGGATAGTAAATGCAAAACGTGGAGTATCCTCTGGATGAATTGGAATTGAAAAAAAAAAACAATCTTTAATATCTATAACTAAAACATACCAAGTTTTTGGCAAAGCAGACAATTGAGGAATCCCCGATTGAGCAGGTCCCATAATGACCATTTCATTATTAATGGCTCTTAAATCTTGCAATAATCTCCATTTACCAGATTTCTTTTTGATGACAAAAATGGGAGTATTATGGGGAGATACAGAAGGTTGTATATGTCCTTCCGCTAATTGTTGTTTGACCAGATCATGGGCTACTTCTATCTTTTCTTTAGTCAAGGGCCACTGAGGAACCCATACTGGTGTTTCTGATTTCCATGTAATGATTATTGTCTCAGTGGCCCTTTGTGAAAATCCAACCCATGTCTGTCTGTTCCTTGATTTATTTGTATTGGTGCTGCTCTACCTTGTTCTTGTTTTTCTAATCTTTTTCCTTTCCTAAATCCTTGTCTAGCCATAATAGTGGGTGCATTTCGAATGATATTATTTGTTAATGTCAAACCTAATTGATCTAAGACATCTCTTCCCCATAAATTTACAGGAAGATGATCTAATACATATGGTTGTATTGTTCCTTCACATCCTTCAGGACCCTTCCAATCTAATACCATTGCACTTCTATCGGGATTAGTCGCCACTCCTAGGCCTCGAAGCGTTTGAGTGGCTTGTTGTAATGGCCAAGAGATGATGCTAAGGTCTGCACCTGTATCCAGTAGCCCATTAAATTCATGTCCTTGAATATTTAGTTTTAGCATGGGGCGAGAATCTAAATTTAAAGAAAGCATAGCCCAATCTGCGCCTGTGGAGCCTAATCCCTTGGAACCTCTTTCTACAGCATGACTGGAAAATTTATCATGTAGGCTTGGTATTATTAGTAACTGTGCTATTCTATCTCCTGGTGAAATTACTGATATACCCTTTGGAGAATTGGCTATAATTTTCATTTCACCTTCATAATCGGGATCAATTACCCCAGGACTTATCAAAAGTCCTTTTAGAGTAGAAGAGCTGCGTCCCAATATAAGCCTACTGTTCCTTTGGGATGAGGTCCTTTCACCCCTTGTGGGAATGATTTGAACTCCCATCTCTGGAGTTAGTACTGATCTGGCGGAGGCGCAGATGTCCAACCCTGCGCTCCCTCTGGTTTGTCTGATGAGGGATCTCATGTCCTGGGCAATACCCTGATGGGGTTGCTGGGGTTGGTGGTTTCCTCCACTGCTCCGTATATTCGTGGTTTGGGGCCCCGGAGCATTGGGGTCCCCTGTCCATTTATTGGCAATGGAGCCCGATGCCTTTGTCCACGATATTGTGGATAAACACCTTGTCCTTGGTCGTTTTTTGATAATGGAGTACCCTCTATGGTGGTTTGAGAATGGCATTCATTAGCCCAATGTCTCCCTCTACGGCATCGTGGGCAAATACCCGGTATTCTACTCCTTGATACCTAGTTTTGTTAAACCCTCCTCCTATGGGGCAATTCCTTTTAAAATGTCCAGTTTGTTCACAATTGTAGCATGTTTTGGCCTGGAATCTAAAGCCTGTTTTACTGCAGCTGCCACAATTTGCCCTTGTTCATTAATGTCTCTGGCATCTAAAGCCTGTTTTACTGCAGCTGCCATGACTTGCTCTTGTTCATTAATGTCTCTACATAATTTAATATATGTGTTTAAATCTTCCTGTTTCCTTGGTCTAATGATATCTCTGCACCAACGATTTGCTTGGTGATAAGCCAGTTGTTTTATTAATGGCATTGCTTGTTCTGTATTCCCCAAAACTCTGGTAGCTGTTTGAATAAGCCTATCTACAAATTCAGCATAAGGTTCATTAGCTCCTTGTATTATCTTAGATAATTGACCTTGTAAACCTCCATGTCCTTGTAAAGTCTTCCGTGCCTTAACTGCATCTACAGCAATTTGTAAATATACACCAGGATCATATGCAAGTTGTTGCTGCTGATCCTCATAAGGTCCCTTTCCTAACAACATATCTAGATTTCTCTGAGGATAACCAGCTGCTGCATTTCGCCTAGCCGTCTCCTTGCAAAATTCCTCATTGGCAACCTTCCATAACAGGTATTGTCCTCCAGTTAACACATCTTTACAGATATGAGCCCAATCTGCTGGTGTCATGTTTAAGTTGGTAATGGATTCGACCAAGCTTACAGTGAAGGGTGCTTGAGGACCATAAGTTGTTACAGCCTCTTTTAGATCCTTCACTGATTTGAAATTTAAACCCTGGTAAATTCGCTGCCCTCCTACCTAAAATACAGGGCATACTTGAGATCCTGTCTCAGGATCCCAACTATCAACTGCGGGGGTTGGGAGTCTCCTAGCATATGTAGGTGGTGCTGTTGATTGGACACTTATGCCCTCTGGTGATAGAATGCTGTTAGTAGCAGTCTCCTGTAGAGGTGGTGCTGTTGGTTGGAGACTTTCACTCTCTGATAGAAAGGTGTTATTAGCAGTCTCCTGTTGTAACTTTTCCCCTGATGGCTTTTTCAGCTCTAAACTTCCTTCCTCTGTCTCACTAGCTCGAAAGACCTTCTCTTATACTTGAATCTTTTCCTCTTTCTGACTAACTTGAGAGACCTTCTCTTTTACTTGAATCAATATGTCTTCTCCTTCCTCTACCTTCGTCTGAAAAGAACTCTTTGGACTAAGCAAACCAGATACATTCGTCCACAATGGCAATGTGCCAACTGGCAGAGTCCCTGGGTTGTTCTTTTCTATTCTTTTTAAATCTTCACCATGATGGTTCCATTTTGATATACCTAACAACTCCTCTTTAAAAAGCCATGGGCTGTATTTTTGTATTATATCAACGTATGACCTGACTGCTCTTGATTTTACTGGGAAGCCTCCTTGCTCTAACAATTTACTTAACACTCTTACTGTTTGTTTTTTACTAATTGCTGATCCCGTATTTCTACTATAATACAACCTAACAAGATACCACCAAACCAAACCGAGACAGAATCCAATAAAAATGGAACAACAAAAATTCATTATAGCCTTTCTATCCTCCTGACATGTACATCCGTCCTGTCTCCCTCTCAGTTCCTCACACGCAAATAGTTTTTCCTCAGTTGTGAGCCGTTTTTACTTCCCTCTCACTCATCTCCAGGGACAGGCAAGTTAAAACAAAAATGAAGCAAAAAAAAAAAAAAAAAGAGTAAACTTAGAAGGGTTACCCATCCTCTCACCCTGCCCTAAGGGGCGAGCAGTTTACTTACCCTCAGTCGCTCCCCGTGCGAGCCACAAAATGCCGCAGTCTGCCTGGGCACAATTCAGGAGCCACTTGAAAAAAGAAACTAACTTTATTTTTAGAACTAGAAACGCCAAGCAAAACAGCCCCTCAGGAACAAAAAAAAAAAAAAAAACCTTCAGAGCCCAACTGCCACCACCGGCTTCCACATGCCTCTCACCCACACCAACCTCACCACCTCCCACAATCCTCCTGCTCTTTAGGCCGATTTGCTGGGTCGCAAAGGCGGAGCCAAAGAAGGCCCCAATGAGCAGCTCCGTGGTATGAAAGGGCAGGGAAACAGCCCAATGAACATCACCGCAGAGGAGCCAATCAGTTAGATGTTGCTGGGGCCACTGTGAGCCAATCATCAGCCAGCAGCTGGAAGTTTGCTGGCAGCTGGAAGTTTACTGGGGCGCCTTTGGCTGTGGATCTCAACAGTTGCCAGGTTTCCAAAAAACTACGAGTTTCCTGAAATCTCAGCAAACATTTTTTCACCCAATCTTGATGATACCTGCAGGTAATGATCAGTACACAAATCCCACTTGACACACCAAATTTCGTTCTTCTAGGTTAAAACGTACATGGCAGTAACGGTTTTCATTTTTAGGTTTCACTCTGTTTTCTACTATATGGATACATGTAGTTGGAACTCCATATCAAATACAGTTTGTGCTAGCTCTTTGAAACTAGGCACTATAAAGTAGTTCCAAGTTTTATCGCTATGGTTTGTTTCCTATTGATGTAGCCTTAAGCAGAGATTGACGAAAATCACTTTCATTGAAAGGGGTTGCCAAGCTTCCAAAAAACTACGAGTTTCCTGAAATCATCAAACGTTTTTTCACCCAATCTTGATGATACTTGCAGGTAACGATCAGTACACCAATCAAAACTTGGCTCACCTAATTTAGTTCTTCTAGGTTAAACCATTCGTTTGTAGTAAGCGTTTTTATTTTCAGATTTCACTCTGTTTTCTCCTATATGGATATATATAGATTGAACTCTAAATCAAACACGGTTTGTACTAGCTCTTTGAAACTTGGCACAATAAATTAGTTCCAAGTTCTATCGCAATGGTTTGTTTCCTATTGAAGTAGCCCCAAGCAGAGACTGAAAAAAATCTCTTTCATTGAAAGGAGTTGCCAAGTTTCCAAAAAATACGAGTTTCCTGAAATCTCAGCAAACATTTTTTTCACCCAATCTTGATGACACTGCAGGTAATGATCAGTACACCAATCCCACTTGACACACCAAATTTCGTTTTCTAGGTTAAACGGTTCGTTTGCAGTAACCGTCTTCATTTTTTGGTTTCACTCTGTTTGCTCCTATATGGATACATGTAGTTGGAACTCTAAATCAAACACGGTTCATGCTAGTCTTTGAAATTTGGCACAAGAAAGTAGTTCCAATTTCTATCTTTACAGTTTGTTTCCTATTGAAGTAGCCCCAAGCAGAGACTGACGAAAATCACTTTCATTGAAAGGGGTTGCGAAGCTTCCAAAAAACTACGACTTTCCTGAAATCTCAGCAAACATTTTTTCACCCAATCTTGATGATACTTGCAGGTAATAATCAGTACACCAATCCCTCTTGGCTCACCAAATTTCGTTCTTCTAGGTTAAACCGTTCGTTTGCAGTAACCTTATTCATTCTTAGGTTTCACTCTATTTTCTCCTATGTGGATACATGTAGTTGGAACTCTAAATCAAACACGGTTTGTGCTATCTCTTGGAAACTTGGCACAATAAAGTAGTTCCAACTTCTAACGCTATGGTTTGTTTCCTATTGACGTAGCCCCAAGCAGAGACTGTCAAAAATCACTTTCATTGAAAGGGTTTCCAAGCTTCCAAAAAAGTGCGAGTTTTCTGAAATCTCAGCAAACATTTTTTCTCCCAATCTTCATGATACCTGCAGGCAATTATCAGTACACCAATCCCACTTGGCTCACCAAATTTCGTTCGTCTACCTTAAACTGTTCATTTGTAGTAACCGTTTTCATTTTTAGGTTTCACTCTGTTTTCTCCTATATGGATACATGTATTTGGAAGTCTAAATCAAACACGGGTTGTGCTAGCTCTTCGAAACATGGCTAAATAAAGTAGTTCAAAGATTTATCGCTATGGTTTGTTTCCTATTGTTGTAGCCCTAAGCAGAGACTGATGAGAATCACTTTCATTGAAAGGGGTTGCCAAGCTGCAAAAAATTTCGAGTTTCCTGATATCTCAGCAAACATTTTTTTCAGCCATCCAATCTTGATGATACTTGCAAGTAATGATCAGTACTCCAATCCCACTTGGCTCACCAAATTTTGTTCTTCTAGGTTAAACCGATCGTTTGCAGTAACCCTTTTCATTGTTAGCTTTCACTCTGTTTTCTCCTATATGGATACATGTAGTTGGAACTCTAAATCAAACATGGTTTGTGCTAGCTAATTCAAACTTGGCACAATAAAGTAGTTCCATGTTCCATCTCTATGGTTTGTTTCCTATTGAAGCAGCCCCTAGCAGAGACTGACAAAAATCACTTTCATTTAAAGGGGTTGCCAAACTTCCAAAAACCTGAGTTTCCTGAAATCGCAGCAACCATTTTTTCACCCAATGTTGATGATACTTGCAGGTAATGATCAGTACTCCAATCCCACATGGCTGACCAAATTTCGTTCTGCTAGGTTAAACCGTTCGTTTTCAATATCCGTTTTCATTTTTAGGTTTCACTCTGTTTCCTCCTATATGGATACATGCAGTTGGAACTCTAAAACAAATACGGTTTCTGCTACCACTTTGAAACTTGGCTCAATAAAATAGTTCCAAGTTCTATCTCTATGGTTTGTTTCCTATTGATGTAGCCCCAAGCAGAGACTGAAGAGAATCACTTCCATTGAAAGGGGTTGCCAAGCTTCCAAAAAAATAGGAGTTTCCTGAAATCTCAGCAAACATTTTTTCACCCTATCTTGATGATACTTGCAGGTAATGATCAGAACCAATCCCACTTGGCTCACCAAATTTTGTTTTTCTACGTTAAACCATTCGTTTGCAGTAACCGTTTTCATTGTTAGGTTTCACTTTTTTTTTCTATATGGATACATGTAGATTGAATGCTAAAACAAACACGGTTTGTGCTAGATCTTTGAAAATTGGCACAATAAAGTAGTTCCAAGTTCTATCTTTATGGTTTGTTTCCTATTGAAATAGACCCAAGCAGAGAATGACGAAAATCACTTTCATTGAAAGGGGTTGCCAAGCTTCCAAAAAAACTATGAGTTTCCTGAAATCTCAGCAAATATTTTTTTCACCCAAATTTCATGATACTTGCAGGTAACGATCAGTACACCAATCCCAAATGGCTCATCAAATTTCGTACTTCTAGGTTAAACCGTTCGTTTGCAGTAACCGTTTTCATTTTTAGGTTTCACACTATTTTCTTCTATATGGATACATGTATTTGGAACTCTAAATCAAACACGGTTTGTGCTAGCTCTTTGAAACTTCGTACAAAAAAGTAGTTAAAAGTTTTATCGCTATGGTTTGTTTCCTATTGATGTAGCCCTAAGCAGAGACTGACGAAAATCACTTTCAGTGAATGGGGTTGCCAATCTCCAAAAAAACTACGAGTTTACTGAAAACTCAGCAAAAATTTTTTCACCCAAACTTGATGATACTTGCTGGTAATGATCAGTACACGAATCCCACTTTGCTTACCAAATTTCGATCTTCTAGTTTAAACCGATCGTTAGCATTAACTGTTTTCATTTTTAGGTTTCACTCTGTTTTGTCGAATATGGATACATGTAGATTGAACACTAAATCAAACACGGTTTGTGATAGCTCTTTGAAATTTGGCACAATAAAGTAGTTCCAAGTTCTATCTCCATTGTATGTTTCCTCTTGAAGCAGCCCAAAGCAGAGACTGACGAAAATCACTTTCATTGAAAGGGGTTGCCAATCTTCCAAAAAACTACGAGTTTCCTGAAATCTCAGCAAAAATTTTTTCACCCAATCTTGATGACACTTGCAGGTAATGATCAGTACACCAATCCCACTTGGCTCACCAAATGTTGTTTTTCTATGTTAAACCGTTCATTTGCAGTAACCGTTTTCATTTTTAGGGTTCACTCTGTTTCCTCCTATATGGATACATATAGTTGGAACTTAAATCAAATATGGTTTGTGCTAGCTTTTTGAAACTTGGCACAATAAAATAGGTCCAAGTTCAATCTCTATAGTTTGTTTCCTATTGAAGCATCCCCAGGCAGAGACTGACGAAAAACCCTTTCATAGAAAGGGGTTGCCAATCTTCCAAAAAACTAATTGTCTCCTGAAATCTCAGAAAACATTTTTTCACCCAATCTTGATGACACTTGCAAGTAATGATCAGTACACCAATCCCACTTGGCACACGCAATTTCGTTCTTCTAGCTTAAACCATTCATTTGCAGTAACCGTTTTCATATTTAGGTTACACTCTGTTTTCTCCTATATGGATACATGTAGAGATTGAACTGTAAATCAAACACGGTTTGTGCTAACTCTTTGAAACTTGGCACAATAAAGTAGTTCCAAGTTTTTTCGCTAATATTTTTTTTGGTATTGATGTAGCCCTAAGCAGAGGCTGTCTAAAATCAATGTCATTGAAATGGGTTGCCAAGCTTCCAAAAACTACGAGTTTCTTGAATTCTCAGCAAACATTTTTTCATCCAATCTTGATGATACTTTCAGGTAATGATCAGTACACCATTCCCACTTGGCTCACCATATTACGTTCTTCTAGGTTAAACCGTTCATTTGGAGTATCCATTGTCATTTTTATGTTTCACTCTGTTTTCTCCAATATGGATACATGTAGTTGGAACAGTTATTCAAACAAGGTTTGTGCTACATCTTTGAAAATGGGCACAATAAAGTAGCTCCAATTCCTATCTCTATGTTTTGATTCCTATTGATATAACCCGAAGCAGAAACAGACAAAAATCACTTTCATTGAAAGGGGTTGTCAAGCTTCCAAAAAACTAAGAGTTTCCTGAAATCTCAGCAAACATTTTTTCACCTAATCTTGATGATACTTGCAGGTAATGATCAGTTCAGGGTTCCCACTTGTCTCACCAAATATTTTTCTTGTAAGTTAAACCGTTCGTTTGCAGTAACCGTTTTCATTTTTAGGTTTTTCCGTGTTTTCTCTTATATGGATATATGTATTTAGAACTGTAAATCAAACAGTGTTTGTGGAAGCTCTTGAAACTAGGCACAATAAAGCATTTCCATGTACTATCTCTATGGTTTGTTTCCTATTGCTGTAGCCCTAAGCAGAGACTCATGAAATTCACTTTAATATAAAGGGGTTGCCAATCTTCCAAAAACTAAGAGTTTCCTGAACTCTCAGCAAACATTTTTAACCCAATCTTGATTATAGTTTCAGGTAATGATCAGTACACCAATTTCCCTTGGCTCGCCAAATATCTTTCTTCTAAGTTAAACCGTTCGTTTGCAGTAACCGTTTTCATTTTTAGGTTTCACTCTGTTTTCTCCTATATGGATACATGTAGTTTGGAACTCTAAATCAAAAACGGTTTGTGCTAGCTTTTGAAACTTGGCACAATAAAGTAGGTCCAAGTTCTATCTCTATGGTTTGTTTTTTATTGATGTAGCCCCACCCAGAGATTGACGAAAATCACTTTCATTGAAAGGGTTGCCAAGCTTCCAAAAAACGAGTAGTTTCCTGAAATATCATCAAATATTTTTTCACCCAATCTTGATGATACTTTTATTTAATAATCAGTACACCAATCCCACTTGGCTCACAAAATTTCGTTCTTCTAGGTTAAACCGTTCGTTTGCATAGCCTTTTCATTTTTAGGGTTCACTCTGTTTTCTCCTATATGAATACATGCACTTGGAACTCTAAATCAAACACGGTTTGTGCTAGCTATTTGAAACTTGGTTGAAGTAGTTCCAAGTTCTTTCTCTATGGTTTGTTTCCTATTGTTGTAGCCCCAATTAGAGACTGAGGAAAATCACTTTCATTGAAAGGGGTTGCCAAGCTTCCGAAAAACTACACGTATCCTGAAATCTCAGCAAATATTTTTTCACCCAATCTTGATGATACTTTCAGGTAATGATCAGTATACCAATCCCTCTTAGCTCACCAAATTTCGTTCTTCTAGGTTAAACCGTTCGTTTGCAGACACCGTTTTCATTTTCATGTTTCACTCTGTTTTCAAATATGTGGATACATGTAGTTGGAACTCTAAATCAAACACGGTTTGTGCTAGCTCTATGAAACTTGGCACAATTAAGTAGTTCCAATTTTTATCTCTATGGTTTGTGTCCTATTGATGTAGCCCCAAGCATACACTGAGAAAAATCACTTTCATTGAAATTGGTTGCCAAGTTTCCAAAAAAATACTAGTTTCCTAAAATCTCAGCAAACCTTTTTTAAACCAATCTTGATGATACCTTCAGGTAATGATCCATTCCCCTATCCTACTTGGCTCACTACATTTCGTTCTTCTAGGTTAAACCGTTCTTTTGCAGTAACCGTTTTCATTTTTAGGTTTCACTCTGTTTTCTCCTATATGGATACATGTAGTTGGAACTCTAAATCACACATGGATTGTGCTAGCTCTTTGAAACTCTACCCAATAAATTAGTTGCATGTTCTATTTCTATGGTTTGTTTCCTATTGATGTACCCTAAGCAAAGACAGGCAAAAATCACTTTCATTGAAAGGGGTTGCAAGGCTTCCAAAAACCTACGAGTTTCCTGAAATCTCAGCAAACATTTTTTCACCCAATCTTGATGATACTTTCAGGTAGTGATCAGTATACCAATGCCACTTGACTCACCAAATTTCGTTCTTCTAGGTGAAACCGTTCGTTTGCAGTAACCATTTTCATTTTTAGATTTCACTCTTTTTTGTCCTCTATGGATACATGTAGTTGGAACTGTAAATCAAACACGGTTTGTGCTAGCTCTTTGAAACTTGGCACAATGAAGTAGTTCCCACTTCAAGCTCTATGGTTTGTTTCCTATTAATGTAACCCTAAGCTGAGACTGGCAAAAATGACTTTCATTGAAAGGGGTTGCCAAGATTCCAAAAAACTATGAGTTTCCTGAAATCTCAGCAAATATTTTTTCACCCAATCTTGATGATACTTTCAGATAATCATCAGTACACCAATCCCACTTGGCTCACCAAATTTCGTTCTTCTAGGTTAAACCGTTCCTTTGAAGTAACTGTTTTCATACTTAGGTTTCATTCTGTTTTCTCCTATATGGGTACATGTAGTTGGAACTCTAAATCTGTAGAGAATCAGATGTGACTGTGTTACTATTACTGTCCTTGATGGAGTCTGCCTGCCAAAGGGATATTCTGTCAAGGTATAGATAAGTAACAGCGAGCATGCTTGAAAACGAGATGTTTGCTGTCCCTGGGAGAGTCTGCTCACAAAAGAGAGGCTTCTTCAAGGTTTAGATAGGTAACAACAGACATGCTTGAAAACGAGGTGTCTGCTGACCTTGGGAGAACTTGCCTGCAAACGGGATGTTCTGCCAATCGGGCTAGGAGGGTGCTGAGAAAAATTTTTTATCTGTTCTAAACAAAGCATATCTCAGCATACTCCATGCCGAGAGTAGATTAGCCATGAGAAGCGGATCACTTCTGATTAGAAAGTAAAACTTCTATGTGCTATGTTTAATTAGCTGAAAGACCTGATTTATTAAAGTTTGAAGGCTGCCTTTTTTGTTCACAATACTTTAAAAAGTTTGTGCGCAATAAAGGACTTTTTTCTGCTGCTGCTCTGCTTGCTGTGCTTCTTCTTCTTCTTTGTTTTCCCATGCTGACCTGCAAATGAATTACTGCTACAATTGGCATAGTCGGCAGGATCCAGCACCGAAAGGGTAAGCACCCCGGGTTAAGAAAATGAAAGGGGGACTTTCGGGATTCACAAAATATTGAAAGGTATCACCCCAAGTTGAAAGAAACTTCAGGGGGAACTTTCAGAACTAACAAATATCGAAAGGTATCGCCCCAAGTTGAAAGTAACTTTAGGGGGAACTTTCAGAACTAAGATGGGAAACTCCCCATCCTTAATGGAACAATACATAGAGTTACTACAAGGATTATTATATTCCATAGGTGTGAAAACATCTCATAAGAGACTCAAGGAGTTATTTAAAATTATAGAATGTCATTGTCACTGGTTCCATTATCAAACTAAGTTCCAGTTAAATTTAGGGGAATGGAAATTGGTTCAGAAAGAGCTCCGTAAGCAGCATCAGGCTGAAAATGTTATTTCTTTAAAGATTTGGACATTGTGTAATGCTATTACTCAGGTATTACAATTATTAGAAAGCAATAATGAAAAGGGCTCTCTTTGTGAAAGTCAAGTTAATACATCAAAATCTGATAATAAGGTTAACAAAACGGAGCCCTAAGATAATATTTGTGACACTATAGATGACTCTCCTAAATCAGATCTGGGCGATGAAAAGATTCAAAAAGTTCAGATAGTGACTTCAATATAAAAGAAATTATGAAGGGCCTTAGTGGATAATATGAAATTTAAAAAACAAAGGTCCTCTCTTAAACCTACTACTCCTTCTAATGTTTCTCTCTTTCCAATGACAGAGTATAGAGTTAATGTGGGTAGAAAACAACAATGTTTTTCATTTCCTCTTACTATGATACATGATGATGATGATGATCTTGCAGCCCCTCCTGGTTGTTTTGTTGATCCACCACATTTGTTTCCTATAACTAGACAACAGAACCTTCAAAATCCCCTATGATCGATGTTCACTATACTGCAGTGGAATACAAGTTTATAAAGGATTTAAAAGCTACAGCCTTTCAATATAGCCCTCAGTCTCCTTTTGTGTTAGATATGTTAAAAAATTTGGGAACTTCTAAATTACTTATTCCTTTGGATTGGGAGGCATTAGCCAAAACAGTTTTGGAGGGATTTCAATGGTTACAATTAAAAAGTTGATGGATAGATGAGACACAAAAACAAGCTGGTGAGAGTGAAGTTCAAAATCCCCCGGGACCTATGGAGGATAAGTTAATGCGGGAAGGTAATTACCGTGCCTTTAGAGACAGGCTCAATATACAGATCCAGATCTTCAACAAGTTTGACAGGTTTTCTTAAAAGCTTAGAGATGTATGATACCCACTGGTCAGGAACAACCTTCCTTTACTAAAACTATACAAGGGGCTACTGAAACTTACACTGATTTTCTTGCTAGACCGTTTACTTTTGTTATGAAGGCAATGGGTCAAAATCAAATAGCAAAGGTATTATTGGAAACATTAACATTTGGAAATGCAAATCCTAAATGTAAGCATATTTTGGGGCCATTAAAAGGGCAAAACGCCTCATTGAGTTAATATGTGAGAGCTTGTGCTGGAATGGGAGGAATTAAACATCAAAGTTTCTGTTTTTACTGCAGCCATGGCTGAAGCCCTTAAACCCAATAAATCAGGAACTTGTTTCAATTGTGGAAAAACAGGTCATTTTAAAAGGGATTGTAAAAAATGAAATAAAATATATAAATAAATTTTATGATACTTTCTAATTACTGGCCGGTCAATTTTTCTAGGACTCTTGCTTTTTCCTAGATTCTGTATTTTTCGAGCTCATAATTTTGACCCTACAGACCTAAGTTAATGTTTTTCTGATCAGTTCTATTTTTGATAGACTGTAAAATATTTAAATATCACAATGGAAATTTTACCTAAAATAGCTATAACTCCTTTACTGTTATGTGTGCACAATTGTATTATATGTTGTATGTCTGTTTCTGTGTATGTCCATATATCATGTACATGATATAAAGATTGATATATATGTAAAGAGCGCTCATAAAAATTAAAAAAATGGATCCAAATATTTTTAATTCACTGATTTAAATGGTTCAATTTAAATTGGGTAAACAGATTAAAAAATAAGATGTCTTTAACATGTTAATGACTGATGTGCTTTGGTTCTAGGACTTTTCTTCAACAACAACAACAAAAAATGGCTAACACGGTTCATTATACTTGTCTAATGTTTTAATAAAATAAGTAAATTAATTAGACATAAGATTATTTGTTTACAAATATTTGTTAAATATCTGATTGATTTACAAGGTTAATATGCTAAATGTTAAATATACCATTAAATGATTTTAACTCATTAAATTACATTAGATAACATTATTAATATTTTTTTAAGTTGGTAAATAATATAAATGAAAAAATAAATGGTTCTTTATCATACCTAATATTTAGACACTATATTTTCATAATATGGTAAACTAATGTGATTAATTGTGTACTACAAATAACAAAATATCTCTTATTAAAATGAAACAATTTGCCTAAATTCAAAAATTCACAAGGATTATTTCAAAATGTAAATAAAGAAGGGGTTAAAAAAATTAAAAGATTCTAGGTATGGATTTAATTAAAAATGTGTTTCTGGAAGTGAGTAAATAAAAGAATTTAAACAAATGATAAAGAAGGTCTATTTATGTTGGCTATATAGTTTTAAGTAAGTGATACATTGGCCATATATGTAAATTTTTGAACAAATAATCTTGAAAAAATTAGGATTATACAAATATGGTTAAATAACAACTTTTATTTTACAATATTCTATTATATTATTTCTTTAAGAGCTAAACTTAATTAATATAAAAACATCAATAGTAATTATGATACTATTACTCTTCTTTGTATATTAAATGTGTTCATATTTTCCAGGTATACAAGTCATTAAGATAAAAGTTTTTAAAAAATTAAATCAAGCTGGTGTTCTCCAAAAGGTTGCATGGTAATTTTAGGCTTATAAAAATAACATATTGGAGATTTTTTATATCATTTAATGTTCTATAACTGGGCCTATTATCAATAAGTTATGTAAAGTTTTATGTTACTTTTTACAACACTGAGGTACAATTTAAATATATTTTTTAAGTTAATGAGAGCCTTATCTACATAAAGGTTAATATTACAAAACACAAGAACAATTTTCCATTTTTCTAAAAAAAGTAAAAGCTTTCAGCCTTTCTTTATTTCATGTTTTAGATGTGTTATCATATTGTGTCAGTTTTTACTCAAATAAACAATTATTTATATAAAATTTATAATATAATATTTAAAAAAATAAAATAAACTTTAAAACTACAACACTTTACTTAAATTTATAAAGATAGCCCTACTTACCTAAGATAAGACTCTATGTCCTATCTGACTACATGTAAAAATTACAACAATATTAGTAGGCCAAATTTCAGTATATTTTACTCATATTAGAGCACATTCTACACTGCCAGGACCATTAACTAGAAAAAAATCATAATGTTGATCAACTGTTATTCCCCTTACAAAAGGCTCATCTAGAACATGCTTCACATCATACAAACACTAAAGGACTTTATAATAAATACAAAATAACTGTTCATCATGTACTTCTTTTAATATTCCTTACTGTCCTCCTGGTGTTAATGCAAGGGGACTCCATCCTAATGCCCTTTAACAAATGGATGTTGTTATAATTCAGTCATTTGGACAACTAAGATATGTACATCATACTATTGACACTAATACTCATTTTCTATGGGCCATAGTTTATCTTTTAAAAAAAGGGCTGAAGCAATCATTTCTCATTTATTATCTTGTTTTACTATCATGGGAATTCCTTAAGAACTTAAAGTGACAATGCACCTGCATATACCTCACAAAAATTAGATTCATGACATTACACATACATTTGACATACCTTGTAATAGTCAGGGTCAAGCTATTATAGAAAGGACAAATCATACGTTAAGAAATTATTTACTAAAAATAAAAAAGGGGGGGATATAACTATGGCTTATATACCTCAAAATATACTTCATAAAACTTTACTAGCTTTAAATTTTTTAAATGTCTGGTCAACTTCCAAGGTTCCTGCAGCCCAGCAACATTTCTCTACATTTAAATCTCAGCCATTATTTCTAAAAATTGGAAATACCTATATGGAACAGGGATAAAAATAAAGAATGGATTTCTAGATTGTTGCACCACATGGGAAGGGGGATTGCTCTTATTTCTACAGGTAAAACACCTTTCTGGGTACCTTCAAGACTTATCAAATTGCAAAATGAGCGACCAATTTGTCAGACAATTTCAGGAGCTGGCAATGCAGAGAACTTCTACGATGGCAATGAGAACAGCAAACCCCCCAACATAGGGACAGATAAAAAAGTTGACTCAAGAAGCTAAAAAAATCCTTCGAAAGGCAAATCAGCCTGTTAATCTTTCTTTTTTTTTTTTAGCTATGCTTGCCATTATTAATTGCCAGGTAAGTATAGTTTCCGCTCATTCTTTTGCTTATTGGGCCTATGTTCCTAACCCTCCTTTGGTGCGCAGTGTTTCCTGGGGAAAACCTGAAGTTTGTGTGTGTATTAATAATACTAATTTCCCCCCTCATGTATGTGGAGGAATTAAAAATATTCCATTCTATAAAAATATGCATAATACTTCTAATATAACTTTAACTGTTGAAGAAGTCCCATTGTGTATAGGGGCTCGTTCTTTCTGTTTGCCTCTTTTAGCACATAACAAATCTTTGTTATAATAGTTGGGAAGTTAATTATCATAGTTACCCTACTGGTATTTTTATTGTTATCATATCTTCCCGAGGATTTAATACCTCTAGTATGTATGTTAATCCATCATGGCTATCATCTAAAAAATGTTTTGTCAGAACTCATCTTCCTTTATGTTCAGATAAATATTCTGAAACATTTTTAACTCATTTAAAGTGGGAAAAATGTCATGATCATCACCCTAAAACAGTAGTCAAATATCAAAATATCACTATAGTTGGGTGGAGTCCTGATCATTCTAAATTTATAAAAAGTTAGTCAAATATGGCATCGACATAATGGAACAATAAATGCTTGAGGTAATCAGACAATTAAAATGCAACATTATCCTTTGGTCCCTCCAATGTTACAGCATATAAAGTTTCCCAATATTCAAGGGGATATATGGAAATAATGGGCAGTATCTGGAAATTCACTGTATGGACTGGAAATTTCACATTAGATGTATCCCGTTACAATCCTTTTGAAGTACATCTACATAATAATCTAACTTATTTTGCTTCTACATGTGTTAAATTCCCTTATTCTCTTATGATTGAAAACTGGGAATGGAATGTAACTTGGGGAACAATCCAATCACACTTGGCTCACCAAATTTTGTTCTTCTAGGTTAATCCGTTCGTTTGCAGGAACCGTATTCATTTTCAGGTTTCACTCTGTTTTCTCGTATATGGATACAGGTAGTTGGAACTCTGAATCAAACATGGTTTGTATAGCTCTTTGAAACTTGGCACAATAAAGTAGTTCCAAGTTCAATCTCTATGGTTTGTTTCCAATTGATGTAGCCCCAAGCAGAGACTGATGAAAATCACTTCCATTGAAAGGGTTTGCCAAACTTCCAAAAAACTAGGAGTTTCCTGAAATCTCAGCAAACGTTTTTTCACAGAATCTTGGTGATACTTTCAGGTCACGATCAGTATACCAATCCCACTTGGCTCACCAATTTTCGTTCTTCTAGGTTAAACCGTTTGTTTGTAGTAACCGTTTTCATTCTCAGGTTTCACTCTGTTTTCTCTTATAAGGATACATGTAGTTGGAACTCTAAAACAAACACGGTTTCTGCTAGCTCTTTGAAAGTTGGCTCAAAAAGTAGTTCCAAGTTCTGTCATTATGGTTTGTTTCCTATTGATGTAGCCCTAAGAAGAGACTGGTGCAAATCACTTTCATTGAAAGGGGTTGCCAAATTCCAAAAAAACTAGGAGTTTCCTGAAATCTCAGCAAACATTTTTTTCACCCAATCTTGATGATACTTTCAGGTAATGATCAGTACACCAATCCCACTTGGCTTAACAAATTTCGTTATTCTAGGTTAAACCGTTCGTTTTGCAGTAACCGTTTTCATGTTTAGGTTTCACTCTGTTTTCTCCTATAAGGATACGTGCAGTTGGAACTCAAAATCAAACATGGTTTGTGCTAGCTCCTTGACACTTGGCACAATAAAGTAGTTAAAAGTTCTATCTCAATGGATTGTTTACTATTGACGTAGCCCCAAGCAGAGACTGACGAAAATCACTTTCATTGAAAGGGGTTGCCAAGCTTCCAAAAAACTACGAGTTTCCTGAAAAATCAGCAAACATTTTTTCAACCAATTCTGATGACACTTTCAGGTAATGATCTGCACACTAATCCCACTTGGCTCACCAAATTTCGTTCTTCTAGGTTAAACCATTCCTTTGCAGTAACCATTTTCATTTTTAGATTCCACTCTGTTTTCTCCTTTATAGATACATGTAGTTGGAACTCTAAATCAAACACGGTTTCTGCTAGCTCTTGGACAGTAGGCACAATAATGTAGTTCTACGTTCTATCTCTATGGTTTGTTTCCTATTGATGTGGACCTAAGCAGACACTTGCAAATATCACTGTCATTGAAAAGGGTTGCCAAGCTTCCAAAAAACTACGAGTTTCCTTCAATCTCAGCAAACATTTTTTCAACCAATCTTGATGATACTTTCAGGAAATGATCAATACTCCAATCCCACTTGGCTCACCAAATTTTGTTCTTCTAGGTTAATCCGTTCGTTTGCAGTAACCATTTTCATCTTTAGGTTTCACTCTGTTTTCTCCTATATGGATACATGTAGTTGGAACTCTGAATCAAACATGGATTGTGTAGCTCTTTGAAACTTGGCACAATAAAGTAATTCCAAGTTCTATCTCTATGGTTTGTTTCCTATTGATGTAGCCTCAAGCAGAGACTGAGCAAAATCACTTTCATTGAAAGGCTTTGCCAAACTTCCAAAAAACTAGGAGTTTCCAGAAATTTCTGCAAACATTTTTTCACCCAATCTTGATGATACATTCAGATAATGATTAGTACACCAATCCCACTTGTTCTCCAAATTTCGGACTTCTTGGTTAAACTATACGTTTGCAGTAACCGTTTTCATTTTTAGGTTTCACTCTGTTTTCTTCTATATGGATACATGTATTTGGAACTCTAAATCCAACACGGTTTGTGCTAGCTCTTTGTAACTTCGCACAATAAAGTAGTTCCAAGTTCTAACATTATGTTTTGTTTCCAATTCAAGTATCCCCAAGCAGAGACTGACGAGAATCACTTTCATTGAAGGGGGTTGCCAAGCTTCATAAAAACTACGAGTTTCCTGAAATCTCAGCAAATATTTTTTCACCCAATCTTGATGATAATTTTAGATAATCATCACTGCACCAATCACACTTGGCTCACCAAATGTCTTTCTTCAAGGTTAAACTGTTCATTTGCAGTAACCGTTTTCATTTTTAGGTTTCGCTCTGCTTTCTCCTATATGGATACATGTAGTTGGAACTCTAAATCAAACAAGGTTTGTACTAACTGTTTGAAATTTGTCACAATAAAGTTGTTCTAAATTCTATCTCTATGGTTTGTTTCCTATTGATGTAGCCCCAAGCAGAGACTGAGGAACATCACTTTCATTGAAAGGGGTTGCCAAGCTTCTAAATAACTACGAGTTTCCTGAAATCCCAGCAAACATTTTTTCACAAAATCTTGATGATACTTTCAGATAATGGTCAGTACACCAATCCCACATGGCTCACCAAATTTCATTCTTCTAGGTTAAACCGTTCATTTGCAGTAACCGTTTTCATTTTCAGGTTTCACTCTGTTTTCTCCTATATGGATACATGTAATAGGAACTCTAAATCAATCACGGTTTGTGCTAGCTCTTTGAAACTTGGCACAATAACGTAGTTCCAAGTTCTATCTCTATGGTTTGTTTCCGATTGCTGTAGCCCCAAAGACAGAATGGCGAAAATCGCTTTCATTGAAAGGGATTTCCAAGCTTCCAAAAAATATGAGTTTCCTGAAATATCAGCAAACATTTTTTTCACCCAATCTTGATGATACTCTCAGGTAATGATCAGTTCACCAATCCCACTAGGCTCACCAAATTTCGTTCTTCTAGATTAAAGCATTCATTTGCAGTAACCATTTCCATTTTTAGGTTTCACTCTGTTTTCTCCTATATGGATACATGTAGTTGGAAATCTAAATCAATCACTGTTTGTGCTAGCTCTTTGAACTTTGGCACAGTATACTAGTTCCAAGTTCTACTTCTATGATTTGTTTCCTATTGATGTAGCCCTAAAGAGACTGGCAAAAATCACTTTAATTGAAAGGGTTTGCCAAGCTTCCAGAAAACTACGAGTTTCCTGTAATCTCAGCAAACATTTTTTCACGCAATCTTGATGATACTTCCAGGTAATGATCAGTACACCAATCCCACTTGGCTAACCAAATTTTGTTCTTCTAGGATAAACCGTTCATTTGCAGTAACCGTTTTCATTTTTAGGTTTCACTCTGTTTTCTCCTATATAAATACATGTAGTTGGAACTCTAAATCAAACACTGTTTGTGCTAGCTCTTTGAAAGTTGGTACAATAAAGTACTTCCAAGTTCTACCGCTTTGGTTTGTTTCCTATTCATTTAGCCCCAAGAAGAGACTGAGCAAAATCACTTTCATTTAAAGGGGTTGCCAAGCTTCCAAAAAAACTACGAGTTTTCTGAAATCCCAGCTAACATTTTTGTCCCAATCTTGATGATACTTTCAGGTAATCATCAGTGCACCAATCAAACTTGGCTCACCAAATGTCTTTCTTCAAGGTTAAACTGTTCATTTGCAGTAACTGTTTTCATTTTTAGGTTTCGCTCTGCTTTCTCCTATATGGATACATGTAGTTGGAACTCTAAATCAAACAAGGTTTGTACTAACTGTTTGAAACTTGTCACAATAAAGTTGTTCTAAATTCTATCTCTATGGTTTGTTTCCTATTGATGTAGCCCCAAGCAGAGACTGAGGAACATCACTTTCATTGAAAGGGGTTGCCAAGCTTCTAAATAACTACGAGTTTCCTGAAATCCCAGCAAACATTTTTTCACAAAATCTTGATGATACTTTCAGGTAATGGTCAGTACACCAATCCCACATGGCTCACCAAATTTCGTTCTTCTAGGTTAAACCGTTCATTTGCAGTAACCGTTTTCATTTTCAGGTTTCACTCTGTTTTCTCCTTTATGGATACATGTAATAGGAACTCTAAATCAATCACGGTTTGTGCTAGCTCTTTGAAACTTGGCTCAATAACGTAGTTCCAAGTTCTATCTCTATGGTTTGTTTCCGATTGCTGTAGCCCCAAAGACAGAACCGCGAAAATCGCTTTCATTGAAAGGGATTTCCAAGCTTCCAAAAAATACGAGTTTCCTGAAATATCAGCAAACATTTTTTTTCATAACCCACTTCATTCTAATGTATGAAATATGATATGTCATGAGCTTTGTAATGTTGTGATCAACCAATAAATAAATAAAAAAATGAAAATAAAAAAAAAATAAAATTAAACATCAAAGTAAAAAAGAAGAAAAAAAAAAAGGGTTTGGTATTGTATTTGGTCCTGGCATGATCATAAACTATTAGCACAATCATGTAATCTATAAAATCTGTTTCCTCACCCATAAAACAAACTCAATCAGTAGCAATTTTACAGGCCCTTTAACAAGTTTAAAAATCAACCAAAAAGAAAAATTCCGGATCATAATTAATATGCTATAAAAGTATAACAATAATAAACACAAATACAACTCTAGCTTTATATCTTAAAAAAATTAAAAAAAAATCCTGGGGATTTAACTCAGTGGTAGAGTGCTCCTGGGTTCAATCCCCAGTGAAAGAGGGAGGAAGGGAGGGAGGGAGAGAGAGAGAGAGAGAGAGACAGAGACAGAGACAGAGACAGAGACAGAGAGAGAATGAATTGGGGTGAAATGCGGTAAGAAGAATCTGCATTAGGCATAAAAACATTTCTTCAAATGCAGATGAAGCATTAGAATATCTGCCCTTTGACTTCTTAGGTTTAAGGAAAAAAGTTGGTCAGATTTCAGTAAGTTGCTGCCTAAAGTTAGGAGGAGCTTTCTGGGTCTTTATTAATTACCTATTTGTTTAGTACTTATTAAACATACAAATGCACTCTCTTTGGGGCAAATAACCAAGCCTTACCCTTGAGATAAGTCAGAGCAACCCAATTAATTCATTAATAGAGACCCAATTAATACATAAATTAATTAACTAGTTAGTATTAATTAGACACAGAATTTGCCCTCTGCAGGTTAACATTCTAACGAAGACGACAGACACAGAAATAGACTATCACAAAATAAAAAAAAAAAAAAAAAATACGAGTTTCCTGAAATATCAGCAAACATTTTTTTTCACCCAATCTTGATGATACTCTCAGGTAATGATCAGTTCACCAATCCCACTATGCTCACCAAATTTCGTTCTTCTAGATTAAAGTGTTCATTTGCAGTGACCATTTCCATTTTTAGGTTTCACTCTGTTTTCTCCTATATGGATACATGTAGTTGGAAATCTAAATCAATCATTGTTTGTGCTAGCTCTTTGAACTTTGGCACAGTATACTACTTGCAAGTTCTACTTCTATGATTTGTTTCCTATTGATGTAGCCCTAAAGAGACTGGCAAAAATCACTTTAATTGAAAGGGTTTGCCAAGCTTCCAGAAAACTACGAGTTTCCTGCAATCTCAGCAAACATTTTTTCACGCAATCTTGATGATACCTTCAGGTAATGATCAGTACACCAATCCCACTTGGCTAACCAAATTTCGTTCTTCTAGGATAAACCGTTCATTTGCAGTAACCTTTTTCATTTTTAGGTTTCACTGTGTGTTCTCCTATATAAATACGTGTAGTTGGAGTCTAAATCAAACACGGTTTGTGCTAGCTCTTTGAAAGTTGGCACAATAAAGTACTTACAAGTTCTACCTCTTTTGTTGGTTTCCTATTGATTTAGCCCCAAGAAGAGACTGAGCAAAATCACTTTCACTGAAAGGGCTTGCCAAACTTCCAAAAAACTACGACTTTCCTGAAATCTCAGCAAAAATTTTTTTCACCCAGTTCATAATACTTTCAGGTAATGATCACTACAACGATCCCACTTGGCTAAACTAATTTCATTCTTCTAAGTTGAACCGTTTATTTGCAGTAACCATTTCCATTTTTAGGTTTCACTCTACTTTCTCCTATATGGATACATGTAGTTGAAATTCTAAATCAAATAAGGTTTGTGCTAGCTCTTTAAAACTTGGCACAATAAAGTAGTTCCAATTTGTATCTCTATGGTTTTTTTTTTAATTGATTTAGCCACAAGCAGAGACTGAGCAAGATCACTTTCATTGAAAGGGGTTGCCAAGCTTCCAAAAAACTCGGAGTTTTCTGAAATCTCAGCAAACATTTTTGGAACCAGTCTTGATGATACTTTCAGGTAATGATCAGTTCACCAATCCCACTTGGTTCAGCAATTTTCATTTTTCTAGGATAAACCATTCGTTTGCAGTACAATCTTGATGATACTTGCAGGTAATGATCAGAACACCAGTCGCACTTGGCTCAACAAATTTCGTTTTTCTAGGTTAAAACGTTCGTTTCCTGCAACTGTTTTCATTTTTTGGTTTCACTCTGTTTTCTCCTATATGGATACATGTAGATTGAACTCTAAATCAAACACGGTTTGTGCTAGCCCTTTGAACTACGGCACAATAAAGTAGTTCCAAGTTCTATCTCTATGGTTTGTTTCCTATTGAGGCAGCCCCAAGCAGAGACTGACGAAAATCACTTTCATTGAAAGGGGTTGCAAGCTTCCCAAATACAGCGAGTTTCCTGAAATCTCAACAAATATTTTTTCACCCAATCTTGATGATCCTTGCAGGTAATGATCAGTACACCAATCCCACTTAGCTCACCAAATTTTGTTCTTCTAGGTTAAACCGTTCGTTTGCAGTAACCATTTTCATTTTTAGGTTTCACTCTCTTTTCTCCTATATGGATACATGTAGATTGAACTCTAAATCCAACATGGTTTCTGCTAGCTCTTTGAAACTTTGCGTAATAAAGAAGTTCCAAGTTCTATATCTATGTTTTTTTCCTATTGAAGTAGCCCCAAGCAGAGACTGACAAGAATCACTTTCATTGAAAGGGGTTGCCAAGCTTCCAAAAAACTACGAGTTTCCTGAAATGTCAGCAAACATTTTTTCACCCAATCATGATGGTACTTGCAGGTAATTATCAGTTCACGAATCCCACTTGCCTCACCAAAATTCGTTCTTCTAGGTTAAACCGCTCATTTGCAGTAACCGTTTCCATTTTTAGGTTTCACTCTGTTTTCTCCTATATGGATACATGTAGTTGGAACTCTAAATCAAACACGATTTGTGCTAGCTCTTTGAAACTTGGCACAATAAAGTAGTTCCTAGTTCTATCTGTGTAGTTTGTTTCCTATTGATGTAGCCCCAAGCAGAGACTGTGCAAAATCACTTTCATTAAAAGGGGTTGCCAAGCTTCCAAAAACTACTTGTTTACTGAAACCTCAGCATCATTTTTTCACCCAACCTTGATGATACTTTCAGGTAAGGATCAGTACTCCAATCCCACTTGGCTCACCAAATTTCGTTCTTCTAGCTTCAACCGTATGTTTTCAGTTACCGTTTTCATTTTTAGTTTTCACTCTGCTTTCTCCTATATGGATACATGTAGTTGGAACTCTAAATCAAACACGGTTTGTGCTAGCTCTTTGAAACTTGGCACAATGAAGTAGTTCCAATTTCTATCTCTGTGGTTTGTTTCCTATAGATTTAGGCCCAAGGAGAGACTGAGCATAATCACTTTCATTGAAAGGGGTTGCCAAGCTTCCTCAAAACTATGAGTTTCCTGAAATCTCAGCAAACATTTTTTCACCCAATCTTGATGATACTTTCAGGTCATCATCAGTACACCAATCCCACTTGGCTCACCAAATATCTTTATTCTAGGTTAAACCGTTCATTTTCAGTAACCGTTTTCCTTTTTAGATTTCACTCTGCTTTCACCTATATGGATACATGTAATCTGAACTCTAAATCAAACTCAGTTTCTGCTAGCTCTTTGAAACTTGGCACAATAAATGGTTCCAAGTTCTATCTCTATGGTTTGTTTCCTATTGATGTAGCACTAAGCGAAGACTGACGAAAATCACTTTCATTGAAAGGGTTGCCCAGCTTCCAAAAAACTACGAGTTTCATGAAAACTCAGCAAACATTTTTTCAACCAATCTTGATGATACTTTTTGGTAATCCTCAGTGCACCAATACCATTTGGCTCACCTAATTTCGATCTTCTAGGTTAAACCGTTCGTTTGCAGTAACCGTTTTCATTTTTAGGTTTCACTCTGCTTTCACCTATATGGATACATGTAGTTATAACTCTAAATCACACACGGTTTCTGCTAGCTCTGTGAAAATTGGCACAATGAAGTAGTTCCAAGTTCCCTCTTTATGGTTTTTTTTCCTACTGATGTAGCCCGAAGCAGAAACTGGCGAAAATCACTTTCATTGAACGGGGTTGCCAAGCTTCCAAAAAACTACAGTTTTCCTGAAATCTCAGCAAACATCTTTCACCCAATCTAGATGATCCTGTCAGGTAATGATCAGTACACCAATCCCACTTGGCTCACCCAATTTCGTTCTTTTAGGTTAAACCGTTCGTTTGCATTGACCGTTTTCATTTTTAGGTTTCACTCTGTTTACTCCTTTATGGATACATGTAGATTGAAATCTAAATCAAACACGGTTTTTGCTAGCTCTCTGTTAATTGGCACAATAAAGTCGTTCCAAGTTCTTTCTCTATGGTTTGTTTCCTATTGATGTAGCCCCAAGCAGAGACTGAAGGAAATCACCTTCATTGAAAGGGGTTGGCAATCTTTAAAAAAAATACGAGTTTCCTCAAATCTCAGCAAAGATTTTTTCAATCAATCTTCATGATACTTTCAGGTAATGATCAGTACACCAATCCCACTTGGCTCACCAAATTTCGTTCTTCTAGGTTAAACCATACGTTTGCAGTAAACGTTTTCATTTTTAGGGTTCACTCAGTTTTCTCCTATATGGATACATATGGTTGGAACTCTAAATCAAAGACGGTTTGGGCTAGCTCTTTGAAACTTGACACAATAAAGTAGTTCCAAGTTCAGTCTCTATGGTTTGTTTCCTATTGATGTAGTGCCAAGCAGAGACTGAAGTAAATCACTTCTATTGAAAGGGGTTGTCAAGCTTCCAAAAAAATACGAATTTCCTGAAATCTCAGCAAATATTTTATCAAGCAATCTTGATGATACTTTCAGGTAATGATCAGTACACCAATTCCACTTGGCTCACCAAATTTCGTTCTTCTAGGTTCAACCGTTCGTTTGCAGTAAGCATTTACATTTTAGGTTTCACTCTGTTATCTAATATATGAATACATGTAGTTGGAAAGCTAAAGCAACCAGGTTTGTGCTAGCTCTTTGAAACTTGACAAAATAAAGTATTTCCAAGTTCTATCTCTATGGTTTGTTTCCTATTGATGTATCCATAAGCAAAGACTGGCAAAAATCACGTTCATTGAAAGGGGTTGCCAAGCTTCCAAAAAACTAGGAGTTTCCTGAAATCTCAGCAAACATTTTTTCACCCAATCTTGATGATACTTTCAGATAATCATCAGTACACCAATCCCACTTGTCTCACCAACTTTCAATCTTCTAGGTTAAACCACAAGTTTGCAGTTACCGTTTATATTTTTAGGTTTCACTCTATTTTCTCCTATATGGATACATGTAGTTGGAACTCTAAATCAAACTCAGTTTGTGCTAGCTCTTTGAAACTTGGCACAATAAAGTAGTTCCAAGTTCTTTCTCTATGGTTTGTTTCCTATTGAGGCAGCCCCAAGCAGAGACTGACGAAAATCACTTTCATTGAAAGGGGTTGCCAAGCGTCCAAAAAACTACGAGTTTCCTGAAATCTCAGCAAACATTTTTTCACCCAATCTTGATGATACTTGCAGGTAATGATCAGTACGCCAATCCCACTTGGCTCACCAAATGTCGTTCTTCTAGATTAAACCGTTCCTTTGCAGTAACCGTTTTCTTTTTTGGGTTTCACTCTGGTTTTCTCCTATATGGATGCAGTTGTTTGGAACTCAATATCAAAAACGGTTTGTGTTCTCTCTTTGAATCTTGACCCAATAAAGTAGTTCCGAGTTCTATCTCTATTGTTTGTTTCCTATTGCTGTAGCCTCAAGCAGAGACTAACGAAAATCTATTTCATTAAAAGGGGATGCCAAGCTTCAAAAAAACTATGAGTTTCCTGAAATCTCAGCAAACATTTTTCACCCAATCTCGATGATACCTTCAGGTAATGAGGAGTACACCAATCCCACTTGGCTCACCAAATATCGTTCTTCTAGGTTAAACCGTTGTTTTGCAGTAACCGTTTTCATTTTTAGTTTCGCTCTGTTTACTCACATATGGCTACATGTAGTTGGAAATCTAAATCAAACACGCTTTGTGCGAGCTCTTTGAAACTTGGCACAAGAAGGTAGTTCCAACTTCTATCTCTACGGTTTGTTTCCTATTGATGTAGCCATAAGTATAGACTGGAGAAAATCACATTCATTGAAAGGGCTTGTAAATCTTCCAAAAAACTACGAGTTTCCTGAAATCTCAGCAAACATTTGACCCAATCTTGATTATACTTTCAGGTAATGATCAGTACACCAATCCCACTTGGCTCACCAAATTTCGTTCTTCTAGGTTAAACCGTTCGTTTGCAGTAACCGTTTTCATTTCTAGCTTTCACTCTGTTTTCTCCTGTATGGATACATGTAGTTGGGACTCTAAATCTAACACGGTTTGTGCTAGCTCTTTGAAACTTGACACATTAAAGCAGTTCCAAGTTCTATCTCTATGGTTTCTTTCCTATTGATGTAGCCCAAAGCAGAGACTGGAGAAAATGACTTTCTTTTTTTTTTTTATTAGTCGTTCATAACATTACATAGTTCTTATTACATCATATTACACCGTTTGATTCACGTAGATTATGAACTCCCCCTTTTACCCCGTATACAAATTGCTGTATCACATCAGTTTCCCTTCCATTGATTGACATATTGCCTTTCTAGTGTCTGATGTATTCTGATGTCTGTCCTATTCTCTACTATCCCCCCTCCCCTCCCCTCCCCTCCCCTCCCCTTTTCTCTCTCTACCCCTTCTACTGTAAATCATTTCTTCCATTTGTATTATCTTGTCTTACCCCTCCTTTCCTCTTGTATGACATTTTGTATATCCCTGAGGATCGCCTTCCATTTCCATGCAATTTCCCTTCTCACTCCCTTTCCCTCCCACCTCTCATCCCTGTTTAATGTAAATCTTCTTCTCAAGCTCTTCGTCCCTACCCTGTCCTTGTTTACTCCCCTTATATCAAAGGAGTCATTTGGTATTTGTTTTTTAAAGATTGACTAGCTTCACTTAGCATAATCTGCTCTAATGTCATCCATTTCCCTCCAAATTCTATGATTTTGTCATTTTTTAATGCAGAATAATACTCCATAGTATATAAATGCCACATTTTTTTTTATCCATTCATCTATTGAAGTTAATCTAGGCTGGTTCCACAGTCTTGCTATCGTGAATTGAGCTGCTATGAACATCGATGTAGCAGTGTCCCTGTAGCATGTTCTTGTTAGGGCTTTAGGGAATAGACCGAGAAGGGGAATAGCTGGGTCGAATGGTGGTTCCATTCCCAGCTTTCCGAGAAATCTCCATACTGCTTTACAAATTGGCTGCACCAATTTGCAGTCCCACCAGCAATGAACAAGAGTGCCCTTTTCCCCTCATCCTCTCCAGCACTTATTGTTGTTTGACTTCCTAATGGCTGCCAGTCTTACTGGAGTGAGATGATATCTTAGGGTAGTTTTGATTTGCATTTCTCTGACTGCTAGCGATGGTGAGCATTTTTTCATGTACGTGTTGATTGATGTATGTCCTCCTCTGAGAAGTGTCTGTTCAGGTCCTTGGCCCATTTATTGATTGGGTTATTTGTTATCTTATTGTCTAATTTTTTGAGTTCTTTGTATATTCTGGTTATTAGGGCTCTATCTGAAGTGTGTGGAGTAAAGATTTGTTCCCAGGATGTAGGCTCCCTGTTTATCTCTCTTATTGTTTCTTTTGCTGAGAAAAAACTTTTTAGTTTGAGTAAGTCCCATTTGTTGATTCTATTTGTTAACTCTAGCGCTATGGGTGTCCTATTGAGGAATTTGGAGCCCGATACCACAGCGTGTAGATCATAACCAACTTTTTCTTCTATCAGATGCCATGTCTCTGATTTAATATCAAGCTCCTTGATCCATTTTGAGTTAACTTTTGTGCATGGCGAGAGATAGGGATTCAGATTCATTTTGGTGCAAATGGATTTCCAGTTTTCCCAGCACCATTTGTTGAAGATGCTATCCTTCCTCCATTGCATGCTTTTAGCCCCTTTATCAAAAATAAGATAGTTGTAGTTTTGTGGATTGGTCACTGTGTCCTCTATTCTGTACCATTGGTCTACCCGCCTGTTTTGGTACCAGTACCATGCTGTTTTTGTTACTATTGCTCTGTAGTATAGTTTGAAGTCTGGTATCGCTATACCGCCTGATTCACACTTCCTGCTTAGTATTGTTTTTGCTATTCTGGGTCTTTTATTATTCCATATGAATTTCATGATTCTTTTATCGATTTCTATAAGATATGCTGTTGGGATTTTGATTGGCATTGCATTGAACTTATATAGGACTTTTGGTAATATCGCCATTTTGATGATGTTAGTTCTGCCTATCCATGAGCAGGGTATATTTTTCCATCTTCTAAGGTCTTCTTCTATGTCTTTCTTTAGGGTTCTGTAATTTTCATTGTATAAATCTTTCACCTCTTTTGTTAGGTTGATTCCCAAGTATTTTATTTTTTGGGGGGATATTGTGAATGGAGTAGTTGTCCTCATTTCCGTTTCAGAGGATTTGTCGCTCATATACAGGAATGCCTTTGATTTATGCTTGTTGATCTTATATCCTGCCACTTTGCTGAATTCATTTATTAGCTCTAATAGCTTCTTTGTGGACCCTTTTGGGTCTGCTAGGTATAGAATCATATCATCTGCAAATAGTGATAATTTAAGTTCTTCTTTTCCTATTTTTATGCCTTTAATTTCTTTCGTCTGCCTAATTGCTCTGGCCAGTGTTTCGAGGACTATGTTGAACAGAAGTGGTGAGAGAGGGCATCCCTGTCTTGTACCAGATCTTAGAGGGAATGCCTTCAATTTTTCTCCATTCAGAATGATGCTGGCCTGTGGCTTATCATAGATTGCTTTTACAATGTTGAGGTATGATCCAGTTATCCCTAATTTTCCTAGAGTTTTGAACATAAAGGGATGCTGTACTTTGTCGAAAGCTTTTTCTGCATCTATTGAGATGATCATATGGTTCTTGTTTTTAAGTCTATTGATGTGGTGGATAATATTTATTGATTTCCGTATATTGAACCAACCTTGCATACCAGGGATGAATCCTACTTGATCATGGTGTATAATTTTTTTGATATGTATTTGAATCCGATTCACCAGAATTTTATTGAGGATTTTTGCATCAAGGTTCATTAGAGATATTGGTCTGTAGTTTTCTTTCTTTGAAGTGTCTTTGTCTGGTTTCGGAATCAGGGTGATGTTGGCCTCGTAGAATGAATTTGGAAGTTCTCCCTCTTTTTCTATTTCCTGAAATAGCTTGAAAAGTATTGGTGTTAGTTCCTCTTTAAAGGTTTTGTAAAACTCTGCTGTATACCCATCCGGTCCTGGGCTTTTCTTAGTTGGTAGTCTTTTGATGGTTTCTTCTATTTCCTCTATTGTTATTGGTCTGTTTAGGTTGTCTATATCCTCCTGGCTCAATCTGGGCA
This sequence comes from Urocitellus parryii, assembly GCF_045843805.1. Lineage (NCBI taxonomy): Eukaryota > Metazoa > Chordata > Mammalia > Rodentia > Sciuridae > Urocitellus > Urocitellus parryii. Next base: position 122,207,843 of record NC_135535.1, on the reverse strand, counting down.
GATCATAAGACTCAAGGAATTTATCTATGCCTTCACTATCTTCTATTTTATTGGAGTATAAGGATTCAAAGTACTTTCTTATTATCTTCTGTATTTCTGAAGTGTCTGTTGTGATATTGCCTTTTTCATCCCGTATGCTAGTAATTTGGGTTCTCTCTCTTCTTCTCTTCGTTAGCATGGCTAAGGGTCTGTCAATTTTATTTATTTTTTCAAAGAACCAGCTTTTAGTTTTGTCAATTTTTTCAATTGTTTCTTTTGTTTCAATTTCATTAATTTCAGCTCTGATTTTAATTATTTCTTGCCTTCTACTTCTTTTGCTGTTGTTTTGCTCTTCTTTTTCTAGGATTTTGAGATGAAGTATGAGATCATTTATTTGTTGGTTTTTTCTTTTTTTGAGGAATGACCTCCAAGCAATGAATTTTCCTCTTAGAACTGCTTTCAATGTGTCCCATAGATTCTGATATGTTGTGTCTGTGTTTTCATTTAACTCTAGGAATTTTTTAACTTCCTCCTTGATGTCTTCTAAAACCCATTGATCACTCAGCAACCTATTGTTCATTCTCCAGGTGATGCTTGATTTTTCCTTTCTTCTTTTATCATTGATTTTCAGTTTCATTCCATTATGATCAGACAAGATGCATGGTATTATCTCTACCTCTTTGTATTGTCTAAGAGTTGCCCTGTGACATAGTATATGGTCTATTTTTGAGAAGGTTCCATGTGCTGCTGAGAAAAAAGTGTAGCAACTTGATGTTGGGTGGTATAGTCTATATATGTCAATTAAGTCTAGGTTGTTAATTGTGTTATTGAGTTCTATAGTTTCCTTATTTAACTTTTGTTTGGAAGATCTGTCCAGTGGTGAGAGAGGTGTGTTGAAGTCTCCCATGATTATTGTATGGTGGTCTATTAGACTCTTGAACTTGAGAAGAGTTTGCTTGATAAACACGGCTGCACCATTATTTGGGGCATATATATTTATGATTGTTATGTCTTGTTGGTGTATGGTTCCCTTGAGCAGTATGAAGTGTCCTTCTTTATCCCTTTTGATTAGCTTTGGCTTGAAATCTATTTTATTAGATATGAGTATGGACACTCCTGCTTGTTTCCGTGGTCCATATGAGTGATATGATTTTTCCCAACCTTTCACCTTCAGTCTATGTACATCTTTTCCTATCAAATGCGTCTCCTGTAGACAGCATATTGTTGGGTCTTGTTTTGTGATCCATTCTACTAGCCTGTGTCTCTTAATTGGTGAGTTTAAGCCATTAACATTTAGGGTTATTATTGAGATATGGTTTGTTCTTCTATCCATATTTGTTTATTGATGTTACTAAACCTGATTTGTTATCCTCTTTGACTACTTTCCCCCCTTTACTGTCCTACCTCCCATTGTTGGTTATCAATGTTATTTTCCATTTCCTCTTCCTGTAATGTTTTGCCAAGGATTTTTTGAAGAGATGGTTTTCTAGCTGCTAATTCTTTTAACTTTTGTTTATCGTGGAAGGTTTTAATTTCATCTTCTAATCTGAAGCTTAATTTCACCGGATACACGATTCTTGGTTGGAATCCATTTTCTTTAAGCGTTTGAAATATGTTATTCCAGGATCTTCTAGCTTTTAGAGTCTGTGTTGAGAGATCAGCTGTTATCCTGATTGGTTTACCCCTAAATGTAATCTGCTTCCTTTCCCTTGTAGCTTTTAAAATTCTCTCCTTATTCTGTATGTTGGACATCTTCATTATAATGTGTCTAGGTGTGGATCTCTTATGATTTTGCACATTCGTCGTCCTGTAGGCTTCTAGGATTTGGGATTCTGTCTCATTCTTCAAGTCTGGGAAGTTTTCTTGTATTATTTCACTGAATAGATTGCTTAATCCTTTGGTTTGGAGCTCTGTGCCTTCCTGTATCCCAATGACTCTTAAGTTTGGTCTTTTGATATTATCCCATAGCTCTTGAATGTTCTGCTCATGGTTTCTTAGTAGACTTGCTGAGCTATCTATGTTCTTTTCAAGTTGAAATATTCTGTCTTCATTGTCTGATGTTCTATCTTCTAAGTGATCAACTCTGCTGGTAGTATTCTCAATTGAGTTTTTAAGTTGGTTTATTGTTTCCTGCATCTCTAGTATTTCTATTTGTTTGTTTTTTATTACCTCTATCTCCCTGTGAAATTGATCTTTTACTTCCTGGATTTGTTTGTCAATATGATCTTTCATTGTCTGATTTTGCTGTCTCATGTCTTCCTTGAGACTCCAGATCATCTGAAGCATGTATGTCCTGAGCTCTCTATCTGACATTCCATCTGTTGCAGCTATTACCTCTTCTAAAGTTGAGTTGACCTGCATTGCCTGTGGTCCTTTCTTTCCTTGTCGTTTCATACTGCTGGCATTTCTTTCTGCTTGGTGAAATTGTTGTGTCTTTGATATTTTCCCCCTCTATTTAATTATATTGCTCTCACCCTTTCAGGGCAGGTAGTGGCTGTGATCATCCTCCAATTAGTGTGATACTGGGGAGGAGAGATATTAGAAGGGGAGGGAAGAAGTCACTAAAGAGAATGAGTGTAGGCAGGTAGAATTCAAGGAAGGTGGAATAGGAAAATTGAAAGTAGTGAGAAGACAAAAGAAAAAAAATGAAAAGAAAGAAAGAAGAAACGAAAAAAAATAAAAATTTAAAACCAAAAAAAAAAGAAAAAATTTTATAATGATAGTAAAAAAATGGAAATTAAAGTTTAAAAAATAATAGTAATACTAATAAAATACAAAGAATTTAAAAAGATTGAAACCATTAATAGGAACGTTAAAGAACAACAACTACATCAACAACAAAAAGTGAAAATAAAAAAAAATACTAATAATAATCATTAAAAAAAATAATAATAAATGCAGTCATATAGCTCGATTAACTTCTCATCCAGTTGGTGGAGCTATGCCCACTGGGCCAGGCTTTTCTTCTTGATAGGTGGGAACCAATCACTGTGCCTCAGCTCTTCTTCCCAGACTGTGTGGGTCTCTAATCCTGAGTGCCTAGGGCCTTCTCTTGTGGTTCCTCAAGCCAGGCCCCGCTCACCTGTGACACTCACCACAATACTGACTACACGCCAGGTCTGCTGCTCCTGGGAGCCCTGTTTTCATGGGTGCCTGGGCACACCCTTTCTGTTTGCCTCCCTCAGACCCTAAGTTTGAAGGGCTTGGGGCTGAGGGCCCCCAGCGAATTTGTTTGCCCTCAGGTAGCAGCAGCTCCCCTGATAGCTGGTGCAAGGGACCTGTTGTCAGCACTGGTGATAGCAATAGCTGGGAGTCCTGCGCAGCTAGTCCTGTGTCACTCCTGATTCCCTGGGTCTGGCTGTGGTGCTCAGTTGGCTTTTACCTCTTTGAGTTCAGGCGGGCCGACTAGTTATTTCAGCGGGATCATTAGTGTTGAGTCCATGAAGCAGGCGAACCTGAGCTAGAATGCAGCCAATTCGGGCTCGGTGTAGCTGAAGGGGTTAGAGACTTGATCTCTCCGCGTCCGCCGCCATGTTGGATCATTTAGATTTTAAATTGTCACTCATCTTATCAGCTGTTCCATTTTACTCGGCAGCTCACTCTCACGGTTAAGAGTTTGTTCTAAGGTGCTCCGCGGAAAGCGGTGGCGGCAGCGGCGGTGGCTGCAGTGGCGACGGTGGTGGCGGCAAAGCTGTGGCCTTCGGGACCCCCGTGGAGGGGGTGCGGGCTGGGGGAGGGGAGGCAGTGCCTCGGGGCCCGCGCGGGCAGGGTACTGAGCACGCGAGAGAGCGGGTGGGGTGGGGGAAAGAGATTGAGATCTAGATTTAGGGAGTGAGCGTGGGAGGAGAGATGGCAGGGGAGAAGCGAAGCGGAGAGGCGGAGAGGGGAGTGAGAAGGGGCCCAGGGAGCCCGGCAGCTCGGGGGCTGCAGCCTTACTGCTCGCGCTGAAGTCGTGGCGGATTCACTCCATCTAGGCCCTTTTCTTGACACGGTACTGAATCCTTGTCGACAGATCTCCTTTAATGATCTTTACTTCTTCTTTTAAGAAGCAGCAACATACGTTGCAGCGGCGGTGGCGCGGAGCACAGAGCGGCTCACTCATTCCCCGCCGCCATCTTAGCCTTATACCAGAAAATGACTTTCATTGAAAGGTTTTGCCAAGCTTCCTAAGCACTACGAGGTTCGTGAAATCTCAGCAAACATTTTTTTCACCCAGCCATGATGATACTTTCAGGTAATGATCAGTACACCAATCCCAGTTGGCTGACCAAATTTCGTTCTTGTAATTTAAACCTTCGTTTGCAGTAACCGTTTTCATTTTTAGGTTTCACTCTGTTTTTTCCTATATGGATAGATGTAGTTGGAACTCTAAATCAAACACGGTTTTTGCTAGCTCCTTGCAACTTGACACAATAAAGAAGTTCTAAGTTCTATATCTATGGTTTGTTTCCTCTTGATGTTGTCCTAAGCAGACACTGGCAAAAAACCCTTTCATTGAAAGGTGTTGCCAAGCTTCCAAAAAACTCCATGTTTCCGGAAATCTTTGTAAATATAATATTTGTAAATATAATATTTATAATGTAAATATAATATTTGTAAATATTTTCACCAAAACGAGGTTGTACTATCAGGTAATGATCAGTACACTAAGCCAAATTCCCTGCCCAAATTTCGTACTTATAAGTTGAAGCATTCGTTTCCACTAACAGTTTGAATTTTTAGGATTCACTCTGTTTTCTCCTATAATGATAGATGTAGTTGGAACTCAAAATAAAACATGGTTTGGGCTTGCGCCTTGAAATTTTACACAATTAAGTAGTTATAAGTTTTATCTCTATGGTTTGTTTCCTCTTGATATAGCCCTACGCCGATACTGGTGAAAAACACTTTCATTGAAAGGTGTTGCCAAGGTTCTAAAGCTACGACTTTCCAGAAATCTCAGCAAATGTTTTTATACCCTGTCTTTATGATACTTTCAGGTAATTATCAATGCACTAAGCCCACTAGGCTACACAAATTTCATTCTTCTATGTTGTAGCGTTCGTTTCCAGTAACAGTTTGAATTTTTAGGTTTTACTCTGTTTTCTCCTATATTGATAAATGTATTTGGAACTCTAAATCAAACACGGTTTTTGCTAGCTCCTTGAAACTTGACACAATATAGTAGTTCTACGTTCTATCTCTATGGATTGTTTCCTCTTGATGTAGCCCTAAGAAGAGAATGTCGGAAAACACTTTAATTTAAAGGGGAGCCAGGCTACCAAAAAACTCCTAGTTTCCTGCAATCTCAACAAACATTTTTTCACCCAATCTTGATGATATTTTCAGGTAATGATCAGTACACTAAGCCCACTTGGCAGCACGAATTTCATTCTTCTAGATTGAAGTATGCATTTCCAGTAACAGTTTGAATTTTTAGGTTTCACTCTGTTTTCTCCTATATTGATAGATGTATTTGGAACTCTAAATCAAACTCAGTTTGTGCAAGCTCCCTGAAACTTGACACAATAAAGTATTTCTAAGTTCTATATATGTTTTGTTTCCTCTTGATGTAGGCCTAAATAGAGACTGGCGAGAAACCATTTCATTGAAAGTTTTTGCCAAGCTTCCAAAAAACTATGAGTTTCCTGAAATATCAGCAAATATTTTTTCACCCAAACTTGATGGTAGCTTCAGGTAATGATCAATACACTGAGCCCAATTACCTTACTTAATGTCATTTCATTTTTCTAGGTAGAAGCGTTCATTTCCAGTAACAGTTTAAATTTTTAGTTTTCATTGTTTTCTCCTATATTGATATATGTAGGTGGAACTCTAAATCAAACATGGTTTGTGCTAGCTCCTTGAAACTTCACACACTAATGTAGTTCTAAGTTCTATCTCTATGGTTTGTTTTCTCTTAATGTAGCCCTAAGCAGAGATTACGAAAAACACTTGCATTGAAATTGGTTGCCAAGCTTCCAAAAAAACTATGAGTTTCTTGAAATATAAGCAAATATTTTTTCACCCAAACTTGATTGTACTTTCAGGTATTGATCAGAACACTAATCCCACTTGGCTTACCAAATTTCATTCTTCTGGGATGAAGCATTCGTTTCCAGTGATATTTTGAATTTTTAGCTTTCACTCTGTTTTCTCCTATATTGATATATATAGTCTAACTCTAAATCAAACACGGTTTGTGCTAGCTCCTTGAATCTTGACACAGTAAATTAGTTCTAAGTTCTATCTCTATGGTTTCTTTCCTCTTGATGTAGCCCTAAGCAGAGACTAGCGAAAGACACATTCATTGAAAGGATTGCCAAGCTTCCAAAAAACTACGAGTTTCCGGAAATATTTGCAAATATTTTTTCACCCAAACGAGGTTGTACTATCAGGTAATGATCAGTACACTTAGCCCAATTCGCTGCCCAAATTTCATTCTTATAGGTTGAAGCAATCGTTTCCAGTAACAGTTTGAATTTTTAGGATTCACTCTGTTTTCTCCTATAATGATAGATATAGTTGGAACTCAAAATAAAAAACGGTTTGGGCTTGTGCCTTGAAATATTACACAATGAAGTAGTTATAAGTTTTATCTGTATGCTTTGTTTACTCTTGATGTAGCCCAAAGCAGACACTGGTGAAAAACACTTTCATTGAAATGGGTTGCCAAGCTTCTAAAGCTACGAGTTTCCTGAAATCTCAGCAAATGTTTTTACACCTAATCTTTATGATACTTTCAGGTAATGATCAATATACTGAGCCCACTAGGCTACACAAATTTCGTTCTTCTATGTTGAAGCATTCATTTCCAGTAACAGTTTGAATTTTTAGGTTTCACTCTGTTTTCTCCTATATTGATAGATGTATTTGGAATTCTAAATCAAACACGGTTGGTGCAAGTTCCTTGAAACTTGACCTAATAAAGTAGTTCTAAATACTATCTCTATCGATTGTTTCATCTTGATATAGGTCTTAGCAGAGAGTGGCAAAAAACGCTTTCATTGAAAGATGTTGCCAAGCTTCCAAATAACTACGGGTTTCCTGAAATCTCAGCAAATGCTTTTACATCCAATCCTGATGATACTTTCATGTAATGATCAGTACACCAATCCCACTTGGATCACCAAACTTCGTTCTTCTAGGTTGAAGCATTCTTTTTTAGTAACAGTTTGAATTTTTAGGTTTCACTCTGTTTTCTCCTATATTGATAGATGTAGTTGGAACTCTAAATCAAATAGGGTTTGTGCAAGCTCCTTGAAACTTGACAAAATAAACTCTTTCAAGTTCTATCTCTCTGTTTTTTTTTTTTTTCTCTTGATGTAGCCATAAGAAGAGACTGGCGACAAACACTTTCATTGAAAGGGGTGGTCAAGCTTCAAAAGAACTAAGAGTTTCCTGAAATCTCAGGAATTGTTTTTACAATAATCTCGTTGATACTTTCAGGTAATGATGAGTACACCAATCCCACTTGGATTACCAAATTTTGTTCTTTAAGTTGAAGCATTCGTTTCCAGTAACCGTTTTCATTTTTATTTTTCACTCTGTTTTCTCCTATATGGATACAAGTAGTTGGAACTCTAAATCAAACAAATGTTTGTGCTAGCTCCTTGAAACTTGACACAATAAAGTAGTTCTAAGTTCTATCTCTATGGTTTGTTTCCTCTTGATGTAGCCCTAATCAGAGACTGGCAAAAAACACTTTCTTTGAAAGGGGTTGCCAAGCTTTAAAAAAATTATGAGTTTCCTGAAATCTCAGCAAATATTTTTTCAGCCAAACTTTATGGTATTTTCCAGAATTGATCAGTACACTAAGCCCACTTGGATGCCCAAATTTCGTTCTTCTGGGTTGAAGTGTTCATTTCCAGTAACAGTTTGAATTTTTAGGTTTTACTCTGTTTTTTTCCTATATTGATAGATGTATTTGAAAGTGTAAATCAAACAAGGTTTCTGCTAACTCCATGAAATTTGACACAATAAAATATTTCTTAGTTCTATCTCTATGTTTTATTTCCTCTTGGTGTAGCCCTAAGCAGAGACTGGCGAAAAACTCTTTCATTGAAAGGGATTGCCAAGCTTCCAAAAAACTACGAGTTTCCTGAATTCTCAGAAAATATTTTTTCACCCAAACATGACTATACTTTCAGTTAATGATCAGTATACAATGCCCCATTGGCTGCCCAAATTTCGTTCTTATAGTTTTAAGCATTCGTTCCCAGTAACAGTTTGAATTTTTAGGTTTCACTATTATTTTCTCTTATATTGATAGATGTACTTGGAACTCTAAATCAAACAAGGTTTCTGCTAGATTCTAGAAACCTGACACAATAAAGTAGTTTTAAGTTTTACCTCTATGTTTTGTTTCCTTTTGATGTAGCCCTAAGCAGAGACTGACGAAAAACACTTTCATTGAAAGGGGTTCTCAAGCTTCCATAAACTAGGAGTTTCCGGAAATCTCAACAAATATTTTTAAACCAAATCTTGATCATACTTTCAGGTAATCATCAGTACATTAACCCCACTTGGCTGCCCAAATTCATTCTTCTAGGTTGAAACTTTCGTTTCCTGTAATTGAATTTTTAGGTTTCACTCTCTCTTCTCCTATATTGATAGATGTAGTTAGAACTCTAAATCAAACACGGTTTGTGCTAGCTCCTTGAAACTTGACACAATAAATTAGTTCTAATTTCTATGTTTATGTTTTGTTTTGTCTTGTTGTATCCCAAAGCAGAGAATGGCAAAATAAACCTTCATTGAAAGGGATTGCCAAGCTTCCTAAAAACTATGAGTTTCCTGAAATCTCAGCAAATATTTTTTTCACTCAAACATAATGGTACTTTCAGGTAATGATCAGTACACTAATCCCAATTTGGTGCCCAAATTTCATTTCATTCTTCTCGGTTGAAGCGTTCGTTTCCAGTAACAGTTTGAATTTTTAGGTTTCTGTCTGTTTTCTCCTACTTTGTTTTATATAGTTGGAACTCTATATCAATCACGGTTTGTGCTAGCTCCTTGAAACTTGACAAAATAAAGTAGTTCTAAATTCTATCTCTATGTTTTTTTTTTTCCTCTTGATGTAGGTCTTAGCAGAGAGTTGCGAAAAACACTTTCATTGAAAGTGGTTGCCAAGCTGCCAAAAACCTACTAGTTTCCTGAAATCTCAGCAAATGCTTTTACATCCAATTCTGATGATACTTTCAGGTAATGATCAGTACAACAATCCCACTTGGCTCACCAAATTTCGTTCTTCTAAGTTAAAGCATTATTTTTCAGTAACAGTTTGAATTTTTAGGTTTCACTCTGTTTTCTCCTATATTGATAGATGTAGTTGGAACTCTAAATCAAACACGTTTGGTGCAAGCTACTTGAAACTTGACACAATAAATTAGTTTTAAGTTCTATCTCTATGGTTTGTTTCCTCTTGATGTAGCCCTAAGCAGCGACTGGTGAAAACACTTTCATTGAAAGTGGTTGCCAAGCTTCCAAAAAAACTACGAGTTTCCTGAAATCTCAGCAAATATTTTTTCACCCAAACTTTATGGTACTTTCAGGTAATGATTAGTACACTAAGCCCACTTTTCTGCCCAAATTTCATTCTTCTAGGTTGAAACTTTCGTTTCCACTAACAGTTTCAATTTCTAGGTTTCACTCTGTTTTCTCCTATATTGATAGATGTAGTTGGAACTCTAAATCAAACACGGTTTGTGCTAGCTCCTTGAGACTTTACACAATAAAAAAAGTTTTAAGGTTTATCTCTGTGGTTCTTTTCCTCTTGATGTGGCCCTAAGCAGAGACTGGCGAAAACTACTTTCATTGAAAGAGTTTGCCAAGCTTCCAAAAAATTACGAGTTTCCTGAAATCTCAGCAAATATTTTTACACCCAATCTTGATGATACTTTCAAGTAATGATCAGTACACTAGGACACTTGCCTCCCTAATTTCATCCTTCTAGATTGAAGGGTTCATTTGAAGTAACAGTTTGAATTTTTAGGTTTCACTCTGTTTTCCCCTATATTTATAGATGTATTTGGAACTGTAAATCAAACACGGTTTTTGCTAGCTCCTTTAAACTTGACAAAATAATATAGTTCTACGTTCTATCTCTATGTTTTCTTTTTTCTTGATGTAGCCCTAAGCATAGACTGGCAAAGAACACTTTCATTGAAAGGGGTTGCCAAACTTCAAAAAAACTAGGAGTCTCCTGAAATCTCAGCAAATATTTTTCCACCCAATCTTTATGATACTTTCAGGTTATGATCAGTACACCAATCCCACTTGGCTCACCAAATTTCGTTCTTCTAGGTTGAAGCATTCGTTTGCAGTAACATTTTGAATTTTTAGGTTTCACTCTGTTTTCTCCTATATTGATAGATGTACTTGGAACTCTAAATGAAACACGGTTTGTGCTAGCTCCTTGAAATTTGACACAATAAAATAGTTCTAAGTTCTATCTCTATGGTTTGTTTCCTCTTCATGTAGCCCTACGCCGAGACTGGCGAAAAACACTTACATTAAAAGGGGTTACCAAGCTTCCAAAAAACTAGGAGTTTCCTGAAATCTCAGCAAATGTTTTTCACCCATACCTGATGATACTTTCAGGTAATGATCAGTACACTAAGCCTACTTGGTTGCCCTAAACACTCCCAATAGTCCTAACCCTAGCTCAAACCCTAACCCATACCATAAAACAACAGATGATCATAGACTTAACCCTAACCCTAAATCTAAATCTAACCTTCAACCTACTCCTAAACATATATCTAACCATATCCACTACCCTAACCCTAATCCTAACCCTAATTATAACCCTAGCCATAATCCTAATCCTAACCCTACACCTACTCTTATCCTATCCCTAGACCTAATGCTGAACCTAACCCTCGATCTAGCCCTAGCCTTTACTCTATCTCAAACCCTCACACTTATTTTAAACAAACCCTAGCCCAAACCCTAACCCTAATCCTAGCCCTAATCCTAACGATAACCATAGTCCAATCCCTAGCTCTAACTTTATCCATTACCCTAACAATAACCCTAAACCTAATGCTAATCCTAGCCCTAACTCTTATGCTAACTCTATCCCTAGCCCTGATTCTAGGCCAAAACTTAACCTAGCCCTAAAGCTTACTCAATCTCTGACCGTTAGCTTTAACCTAACCATAAGATGTACGCTAAGCCTAAACCTAACCTAAACCTATCCCTAATCCTAAACTTAACCCTAGCTGTAAACCTAGCTCTAACCTCTCTCATTACCATAACCATAAACCTCATGATAACCATAACCCTAACCCAAAACCAACTCTAATCCTAACCATAAACCTAACACTACACCTAAACATGAGCATAATACTTGCCGTAGTCCTAACCTTAGCTCAAATCATAATCATACCCTAAATCTAAACCTAACCCTAGTCCTAAATCTAACCCTAAACCTAACCTGATATCTAATCCTATACATTACCTTAAACCTAATGATAATCCTAGACCTAACCATAATACTAACCCTAACCTTAAACATAACCTTAACCCTAGTCCTAATCCTAAACCTAACCCTAGCCTTAGCACTAACAATAGCTCAATCCATAGGCATACCCTAAAACTTAATCCTAACCTAGCTTTTACCTTAACCCTAACATTAACTCTAGCCATAATCTTATCCATAACTCTATCCCTAACACTAGTTCTAACCTTATCAATTACCCGAATGATAGCCATAACCCTAATGCTAACCCTAAGACTAACCCTAACGCTATCCATTACCCTAAACCTAAACTGAACCCTAAATTTAACCTGATTCATAAACCTAACCCTATTTACTACCCTAACCCTAACTCTAACCATAATGCCAACTTGAGTCCTAAAACTAAACCTTAACCTACCCAAACCCAAACCCAAACCCTGACCCTAAGCATTTTAATAACCTTAGCTCTAAACTTGAATCTTACTCTAAACCTAACTATGACACTAGAACTAGCCATAAATCCCAAACCAAAACCCTAAGCCCAAACCCAAACCCTAAGCATTTTAATAACCTTAGCTCTAAACTTGAATCTTACTCTAAACCTAACTATGACACTAGAACTAGCCATAAATCTTACGCTAAACTATCCCTAACCATAAACCTAGACATGATATTGCCCTAGCCATAACATGCCATAACCCTAAAACAAACGCTAGCTATCATCCTAGCCCTTAATCTAATCTTTATCCTAACCTGTACCCTAACTTAGCCCCAACCCTAATTTTATCCCTGGCCCTAGTTCTGAACAAAGCTATTACCCCATCCTGTCCCCTAAACCTAACCCTAACCCTAACCCTAGAAATAAACCTACAACTAACCCTAGACCTGATCCTAGCCCTAATTTAGCCCCAACCCTAACCCTAACACTAGCAGTAAGACTAACTCCAATTCTCACCCTAGCTCTATTCCTAGAACTAACCCTAGATCTTTCCATTACCCTAACACTTGCCCTAACCTTAGCCCTAACCCTAGCCCTAGCCCTAACTCTAAAACTAAAAATAACTCTAGATCTAACCCTAAGCCTAACACTAAAATTCATACTAACACCAGCCCTAACACTAACACTAATCCTAAAATTAGCCCTAACTTAGCCTTAGCCCTAAAACAAAACTGAGCCATAGCCCTCACCCTAAACTTTAACCTAAACCAAAACTTAACCCAAAACCTAGCCCTAACCTAGCCTTAATTCCAGTCCTACCCTAACCCTAAAACTAACCATGACACTGAGTCTGACCATATAACTAACCCCACCTCTAACTTCACCCTAAAAGTAAACCTAATGCTAAAAGTAGACATAGGCTTAAACCTAATGCTAAAAGTAGCCCTAATCATAACCCTAGTTCTTACATTAGCTGTAGCCCTAAGCCTATACTTAACCTAACCCAAAACATAACCCTAATCTGAGCCCTACACCTCGTTTTAACCCTAACCCTGGCCCTAGCCCTAAACATTACAATAAATCTAGCCCTAATCCTAATACTTGTCCTAACCCTAAACCTAATCCTAGCCTTAATCCTAATCATAATCCTAGACCTAACCCTAGCTCTAATCCTATCCATTACCCTAACCCTAATACTAACTCGAGGATAACCCTAACCCTATCTCTTATCCTAAATTTATCAATTACCCTAAACCTAACATGAACCCTAAACCTAATCATATCCATTATCCTAAACTTAGCCCTAATCCTAATGCTAATTAGAGCCCTAACCTGAAACTTAACCTAACCAAACCATAACTGTTACCACGAACCTAATAATAACCCTATCTCTAAAACTGACCTTAACCCTCAACCTAACACTTACTCTAGAACTAGCCATAAACCTCACCCTAATATTTACCCTAACCATAAACTTAGACCTGACATTAGCCCTAGCCTTAATCCTAGCCCTAACCCTAACACAAAATATTGCCCTAATCATAGTGCTTAACCTAGCCTAATCCTAACCTTAATGCTAACCCTAGCCCTAAAACTAGGTCTAGCCCTAACACTAAACCTAGCGCTAATCCTAGTACTAATTTTGTCCTAACCCTAACCCTAGCCCTAAAACTAACTCTAACTCTCACTGTAGTCCTATCCCTAGTTGTAAACCTATCCATTAATATAACCCAAACCCTAGGTCTAAACCTAGCCCCAACCCTAGCCCTAATTTTTGCCCTAGCCCTAAACCTAGATTTATCCTAACTCTAAGTCTAACCCTAACTCTAAGCCTAAACCTCACCCTAACACTATCCCTATGCCTAATGCTAATTTAAAAACTTTCCCTAACCCTAACCATAGCCCTCAAACAAAACTGAGATATAGCCCTAATCCTAAAACTTAACCTAAACTAAATCCTAATGTTACACCTATCCCTAACCCTAACCTTACATCTAATGCTAATTGGAAAACTAGCCTTAACCCTAGCCCTAGCACTTAAATAAAAATGATTCTTAGGCTTAGCCCTAAACCTTACCCTAAATCAAACCATAACCCTATACCTAGCCCTAACCCTAGAACTAATTCGAGTCCTAATCCTAACTCTAGAACTTACACTAACCCTGACTCAGACCCTAACATTAGCCCTAGATCTAAACATCACCCTAGCCCTAAACATCACCCTAACCCTAAACCTAACCCTAAAGCTAAACCTAAAAATAGCACTAATTGGAACTCTAGTTCTTAAATTAGCCATGGCCCTGCCCTAACATAAAACCTAGCCATAATCTGAGACCTAAACATAGCTTGAAAAATAACACTAACATTAATCTTAGCCTTATCCCTAAGCCTAATAATATCCCTAACCCTAACTGTAACTCTGTCCTTACCCTAAGCCAAACCCTTACCCTAAGGCTAACATAGTCCTAAACCTAATTTTTAGCCTACCGCAAATCATAACTCTAACACTAATCCTAAACCTAGCCCTCATTCTAGCTCTAACACTAATCTAAAATCTAACACTAACCCTGACACTTATTCTGACCCTAACCCTAATGCTAGGTTTAAACCTTGCCCTAACCCTAAAACAAACCATAATATTAGCCCTATGGGTAAACCTATACCTAAACTAAACCCTAACACTGGACCTAGAAAAAAGCCTAAACCTAAATCCAGCTATAACTCTAGCATGGCCCTAAACAAAAACCTAGCCCTAGGCTTAACAATAAGCCTTAACCTAACTCAAACACTTACCTTATCCCTAGATCTAAACCTGGCCCTAATTCTGGCCCTAACCTTAAACCTAACCCAAACCTGAACAATGATCCTTACCCTAAAACAAACCTAGCTCTAAACTTTATGCTAACCCAAAATCTAGCCATAACTCTAACACTAGACCTAGTCATAACCCTAACCCTAGCTCTTTAACTATCCATAGTCCTAATGCTATCCCTAAACCTCACACAACCCTAGACCTAATCCTAGCCATAAACATAACCCTAGCCTTAACCCTACCCTAATGATAATCCTAGCCCTAATCCTAACCAAGCATAAACATAAATCTAATGCTAATGATAATCTTAGTGCTAAACTTAACTGCAATCATAAACCTAGACCTGACACTAACCTTAACCCTCACCCTGGCCCTAACCATAGGGCAAAACCTAACACTTACCCTAAACCTAACCCTAACACTAACCCTAGGCCTAACCCTAACCTTAACCTTAACCCTAGACCTAATTCTAACCATAACCCTATGCCTAAACCTATCTATTACCCTAAACACAAGCCTAACCCAAATGCTAACCCTAGGGCTAACCCTAAACATATCACTAACAGTAACCCTATCCATTACCTAAACCTGTCCTGAACATTAAACCTAACCCTATCAATCACTCTAACCCTAACACTAACCCTAAGCTAATTCGAGCTCTAAACCTAAACCATAACCCCCAAAAAACTCTAAACAAGACATTGACTCTAATAATACACCTAGGTCTAAACCTGACCCTTACCCTAAACCTTACCCTTACAATAGACCTAGATATAAAACTAACCATAACTCTATCCCTAACCAAATCATAGACCTGACATTAGCACTCTACCTAAATCTTGTCCTAAGCCTAACACAAACCCTAGCCTTCATTTTATCCCTAAACCTAGCCTTAATCCTAATATGAACACTAACCCTAGCCCCATCCCTAATTTCACCCCTTGCCCTCGTTCTGAACCTAGGTGTAACCACATCCCTTTCCCTTACCCTAACCCTATCATTAACACTATCACTAACCCTAAGCCTAGCCCTAACAATAGCCCTAAATATAACAGTAACCCTAGCTCTAATCCTAGTCCAAATTTATCACTAAATGTAACCCTTACTCTAACCCTAGCCCTAAGACTAACTCTGACTCTCAAGCTAGACCTATTCTAATACTAACCTTATCTGTTACCATAACCCTAATACAGCACTAACCCTAGCCCTAACCCTAGATCTAACCATAATTCTAAATCAAACCCTTACCCTAAGCCTAAACCTCACCCTACACTAGTCCTAACACTATCAATAATCCTAAAACTAGCCTAATCCAAGCCCTATACCTAAAACAAAACCGAGCCCTAGGCCTAATGCTAATCCTAACCAAACTGTAACCATATATCTGACATTATCCCTAGCCCTAATTCTTGCTCTAACCCTAACACAAAACCTAACCCTAAACCTACCGTTAAACCTAGCTTTAATTAGAATGTTATCCCTAATTCTAAAACTGAAACTAACCCTGACTCTGACCCTATCACTTACCCTATCTCAAATCATCACCCTAAACAAACTTAATCCTAACACCAGACCTAGCCCCAAACCTAACCCTAAATCTAGCCCTAATTTATAATTTATAAATTATAATTTATAATGCTAGTTATTACATTATCCATAGCTCTTACATAGCCCTAACCTAATCTAAAACCTAGCGCTCATCCGAGCCCTAAACCTAGCTTAAACCCTTAACATAACTTAATCCCAAACCTAATCCTAACCCTACACTTAATCCTAACCATAACCCTAGCACTAACCCTAGCTCTAATCCTATCCATTACCTTAAACCTAATCCTAACCCTGATGCTAACCCTAGTATAACCCTAACACTATCCATATCTCTAACACTATTAACTAAACCTAACCTGAACCCTAAATCTAACTATATCCATTACCCTAGTCCTAAAACTACCCCTAATGCTAATTTGAGCCCTAACCCTAAAACTTAACTTAAACAAACCCTAACCCTTTTCCTGACCCTAATAATACCCCTATCTAAAACTGAACCTAACACTTAACCTAACCCTTACACTAAACCTAACCATAAACTTAACCCTAAAACTATCCCTAACCATAACCCTAGTCCTGACCTTAGCCCTAGTCCTAATGCTAGGCTTAACCCTAACAATAATTGTAGCCCTAAACTTGGCCATAAATTTAGGCTTAATCCTAACACTAATCCGAACACTAGCCCTAACCCTAAATTGAACATTCACCCTAGGACTAAACTTAGCTATAACATCATACCATACTCTAAACATAATCCTAACCCTAGCTCTAATCCTATCATTAATTTAGCCCTAATCCTAAACCTAACCATATCCCTAGCCCTAAGACTAACTCTAACTCTCGTCCTAGCCATATCCCTAGTTCTAAACTCATCCTTTTCTATAAGCCAAAGCCTAGCCCAAACCCTAGACCAACCCTAGCCCTAAATTAGGCCTAGCCATAAACCTAGATCTAACTCTAACTCTACATCTAACCCTAATCCTAAACCTAAACCTCAACCTAACACTAGCCATAACCCTAATGCTAATCTAAAAACTTTCCCTAACCCTAGCCATAGCCCTCAAACAAAACTGAGCTATAGTCCTAATCCTAAACCTTAACCTAAACCAAATCCTAATGATACACCTATACCTAAAACTAATCTTACATATAATATTGACCCTGACTCTAAATCTAAAACTAACCCTTGCTCTAAATATCACCCTAATCCTAAACCAAACCCAAACACTAAACCTAGTCCTAACCCTAACAAGAAAACTAGCCCTAATCATAAAACAAGTTCTTCCATTAGCCATAGCCCTAACCCTAACACACAACTAGCCCTAATCAGAGTCCTAACACTTGCTTCAACCCTAGCCCTAACCCTAACCCTAACCCTAACTCTAACCCTATCTCTTACCCTAAGCCAAACCCTCAACCAAATACTACCCTAGTTCTAACCCGAATCCTTAGCCTACCTCAAACCCAAACTCTATTACTAGTCCTAACACTAGACCTCATTCTATTTCTAACCATAACCCAAAGCGTAAGCCTAACCCTGACCCTTATTCTGACCCTAACTCTAACCATAGGACTAAGCCTGACCCTAACCCTAAACCAAACCCTAACACTAGCCCTACAGGTAAACGTATACCCAAACCTAATCATAACACTAGCACTAGACCTAAACTTAATCCTAAATATACCTATAATTCTACCCCTAGCCCTAAACAAAAACTTAGTTCTAGCCCTAACAATAACCCTTAACCTAACACAAAGACTAACCCTACCCCTAGACATAAACCTAGTTCAAATTCAGGCCCTAACCCTAAATCCAATACTAACCTGAACACTGACTCTTACCCTAACATTTAAACCTTATCCTAACCCAAAACCTAACCATAACACAGGATTTATCCATAACCCTAAAACTCAATGTAGCCATAACCATAACCCTAGCCTTAAATTACCCATAGCCCTAATGCCAGACATAAAACTCACATAAAACATAGCCCTAAACCTAGCCCTAAGCATAACCCTAACATTAACCTAGACAAAACCTTACCCTAATGCTTTCCTTAACCCTTACCCTAGCTCAAACTCCAACCCTTACTGTAAGCATAACCCTAGCCCTAAACATTACTCTAATCCTAGCCCGAATCCTAAATGTAACCATAGCCCAAATAATAGATCTAACTTCATTCATTACTTTGGACATAAACCTGAAACTAATGCTAATCCTAGACCTAACTCTAACCCTTACCATAGCCGTGACTCTAACGCTAACCCTCACGCTAGCCCTAACCCTAGCTTAAACCCTAACATTTACCTAAACTTAACCCTAACACTAACCCTAAGCCTAATCCTAATCCTGGTCCTAATCCTAACCTTAACCCAAGCTCTAAAAATAGCACTAACCATATCCATGACCCTAAACATAAGCCTAACCCAAATATTAGTACTAGCCCTAACCCTAACCCTATACCAAACATTAACCCTATCCATTACTATAAACCTTAATGGAACCCTAACCCTAATGCTATCCATTACTCTAACCCGAAACCTAACTCTAACGCTAATTTGAGCCCTAAACGTAAACCTTAACCCAAACCAACCCTAAACCAGACTCTGACCCTAATAATACACCTAACTTTAAATTTAACACTACCCTAATCCTAATACATACATTAGACCTACCCATAAACCAAACCCTAAAACTATCCCTAATTGTAACCCTTGACCTGATATTAGCCCTAATCTTAGCCCTATCCTAACACAAACCCTAGCCCTCATCATAGCCTTAAACATAGCCTTAATCCTAACTAGAACCCTCACCCTAGCCCTATCCCTAATTTTAACCTTTGCCCTATCCCTGCAACTAGCTATATAACCCAATCCTTGCCCCTAAAACGAAGCCTAACCCTAGCCTTAACCATAGGCCTAACCTAACACTAATCCTAGCACTAATTCTAGCCCTGATTCAGCCCTAATCTTAATCTTACCCCTAACTCTAGCCCTAAGACTAACTCTAACACTCAACCTAGCCCGATTTCTATATCTAACCCTATTTGTTACTGTAACCCTCACACTAGCCCTAACCTTAGCCCTAACCCTACCCATAGCTCTAACCCTAGATCTAAACATAATAATAAATCTAAGGCTAAACTTAAGACTATCATTCTACCACCAGCCCTTCACACTATTGCTAATCCTAAAACTAGCCCTAACCCTAGCCCTAGCCCTAAAACAAAACTGAGCCATTGCTCTCACCCTAAACCTTACCGTATACCAAACCCTACCACTATAAATAGCCATAACTCTAGCTCTAATTTGAGTCCTAGGCCTAAAATTAACCCTGTCCCAACTCTTATCCAAACACTAACCCTACCTCTTTATATCACCCTAAAGCTAAAGCTAATAGTAACACAAGACAGAGCCCAAACCCTACCCTAAAACTAACCCTAATTTTAACCCTAGTTTTTACATTGGAAATAGGCCTAACTCTAACACAAAAATAGCCCTAATCCGAGCCCTTACTGGATTTAACCCTAACCCTAAACCTAAACCTAGCCCTAACATAACCCTAAATATAGCCCTAACATTAGCTCTAAACCTGTCCCTTACGCTAAGCCAAACACTATCCATAATGCTAAAACTAGTACTAATCCTAATCCTTAGCCTAAACCAAACACTACCTCTATTACTTGTCCTAAATCTAGGTCTCATTTTAGCTGTAACCCTAACCCAAAACGTTACTCTAAACTTCACCTTTATTCTGACACTAACAATAATTATAGGTCTAGACCTGACCCTAACCCTAAACCAAAACCTGAAACTAGCCCTACCAGTAACCTTATTCCTAGCCCTAACCCTAGCACTAGTCCTAGACCTAAACCTAATCCTAAATCTAGCTATAACTCTAGCCCTACACCTAAACAGAAAACTAGTCCTAGGCTTAAGAATAACCATTAACCTAAAACAAATACTAACCCTACCCCTATACCTAACACTACTCCTAATTCTGGCTTTCACCCTAACCTTAAGACTTACTTGAACATTGACCCTGACATTAACACTAAACCTAGCTCTAAACCTGACCCTAAACAAAAATCTTAATTTAACACTAGACCTAGCCATAGCACTAACCCTAAAATTAGCCCTAATTAGAACCCAAGATTTTACATTAACCATAGCACTAACCCTAGGGCTAAACCTAATACACAACCTATCCCTAATCTGAGGCCTAACCCTACCCTAAGCATAACCCTCACCCTAATCCTAGCCCTAACCCTAACCCTAACCCTGACCTTAGTCCTAACCATAGCTCAAACCTAAACAAAACCCAAGCACTATCCCTAAACATAAACCTAACCCTAGCCCTAATTCTAATGTTAACCCTAGCTCTAAACCTAGCTCTAACCCTAGACATTACCTTAACTCTAACCATAACTCTAATGATAACCGTAGCCCAAACCCTAAATAAAACCCTAACACAAACCATAAACCTAACCCTAGACATTACACTAAACCTAACCCTTTCTGTAGCCCTAACTCTAACTCAAACCCTAATATTTACCCTAAACCCAACAGAAGACCTAGCTCTAAAACTAAACTTAACCCTAAATCTAACCTCAACACTAAAGCTAACCTTATATCGAACCCAAAATATTACCCTAAACCTAACCCTAACCCTAATTAAAACCCTAGCCCTAACCCTAAACCTAACCCTGATCATAACCGTATCCCTAACACTAGACCTAACACTAAACCTAACCTTCACCATGCACTAACCCTAGCTCAAAGCCTAACCTTGCCCTAAACCTAACCTTAACTCTACCCTAAGCTAGGGTTTTTAACCCTAACCCAAACCCTAAACCTAACTGGAGACCTAATCTTAACAATAACTTTAGCCCTAACCCTAGCTCTAACCCTATATATTATCCTTATGATAACCCTAATCTTAATGCTAACCCTAGGCCTAACTCTAACCATTTTGCTAACCTGATACTTCTCCATTACCCTAAACATTCCCTGAACCCTAAACCTAACCCTATCCATTACTCTTACCCTTACCCTAATGCACATTTAAGCCCTATCCTTAAACATTAACCTAAAAGTAACCATAACCCTGATCCTGACCCTAAAAATACACCTAGCTCTAAACCTGACCCTTACCCTAAGCATAACACTCTAGACCTAGACACAAACTTAACCCTAAACCTACCCCTAACTGTAACACTAGACCTGACAATAGCCCTAGCCCTAATTCGAGACCTAAACCTACAACAAACCATAGCACTCATTCTAGCCCTAAACCTAGCCTTAATTACACCCCTTACCTTAACCCTAGCCCTAACCCTAGTTCTAACCCTCTCCCTACCTCTAAAATTAGCTATAAAGCCATCCCTTACCATAAAGAAACAATAATCCTAGTCCTAATGCTGGGCCTAAGCTGAACACTAACCCTAGCCCTAATCCTAGTCCTAATTTAGCCCTCTCCCTAAAACTAACCATAACCTTAGCTTGAAGACTAACTCTAACTCTCGTCCTAGTCCGATCCCTATTTCTAAGCCTATCCGTTACCATAATTCTAACCCTACCTCAAACCCTTGCCCTATCTGAAGACCTAGCTGAACCCTAGATCTTTTGCTAACTCTAATCTTAATGCTAAGCATAGCCCAATAGTAACACTAGTCCTAACCCTAATGCTAATCATATAACTACTGCTAACCCTAAACCTATGATTAAAAACAAACAGAGCAATACCCATAATCCTAAGCCTTAACTTAAACCAAAACCTAACACTACAACTTGACCTAACCCTGGCCCTAATTTGAATCCTAACTCTAACCATAAATCTTACCTGGGGCTGGGGATGTGGCTCAAGTGGTAGCGTGTTCACCTGGCATGCGTGTGGCCCGTGTTCAATCCTCAGCACCACATAAAAACAAAGATGTTGTGTTTGCAGAAAAGTAAAAAATAAATATTAAAAATTCTCTCTCTCTCTCTCTCTCTCTCTCTCTCTCTCTCTCTCTCTCTCTCGCTGTCTCTCTGTCTCTTTCTCTTTCTCTCTCTCTGTCTCTCTCTCCCTCTCTCTCTTTCAAAAAAGAAACTTACCCTGACTCTGACTCATATCCTAACAGTCACCCTAGCTCTAAACACCACGCTAAACTTAAACTCTAACAGTAACCCTAATTCAAGTAATGACCATAACGTTAAAACTAACCCTCACCCTGACTCATATCCTAACAGTCACCCTTCCTCTAAACACCACCCTCATGTTAAACCGAACCCTAAAAGTCACACTAGCCCTTATTTGAGTCCTAACCCTAACCCTTAAACTAATTCTGATGTTTACTCATATCCTAACAATAACCCTAGCTCTAAATATTACCCCAATCTTAAACCTAACCCTTACACTATGCCTACCACTAACCCTAATTGTAACCGTAGTTCTTACATTAGCTGTTTACTTAACCCTAACACAAAACCTAGCCCTAATGTGAGTCAAAACCTAGATTTATCCCTAACCCTAATCCTAACACTAGCCCTACCCTAGCTCTAAAGCTATCACTTACCCTAAGCCAAACACTAGTCCTAATGGTAACCCTAAAACTATCCCTAATCTTTAGGCTAACCCAAATCTTAACCCTATTAATAGTCCTAAACTTAGCCATCACTCTAACTCTAACCCTATCCTAAACCCTAATACTAATCCTGATCCTTATTCTGACCCTAACACTAACCCTATGTCTAAACCTGATCTTAACCCTAGTCCAAACCCTAACACTAGCCCTAGACCTAAACCTAATCCTACATATACCTTAACTCTAGCCTTAGACCTAAACAAAACCTAGCCTTAGCCCTAACAATAACTCTGAACCTAATCCAAATATTAACCACACTCCTAGACCTAAACCAAGCCTTAATTCTGGCTGTAACCTTAATTCTTACTCTAACCTGAGCATGGACCCTGCCTCATAGTAAACCTATCTGTAAATCTGAACCTACCCGAAAATCTAAGCCTAACACTATACCTCGTCATACTCTAACCCTAAAACTAGCCCTAAATATAACCCTAGCTCTTACATTACCCATAGCCCTAACCCTAGGCCTAAAGCTAACACAAAACCTAAAGCTAATCCTAGGCCTAAAGCTAGCCTTAAGCCTAACCCTAACCCTAACCCTAGCCCTAACCCTAACCTAACCCTCACCTTAGTCCTAATCCTAGCTCAAAGCCTAACTCTTACCCTAAACATAAACCTACATCTATCCCTAAAATAACCCTAATCCTAGTCCTAATCCTAACCTTAACCCTAGCCCTAAACCTAGATCTAAACATACCCATTACCCTAAACCTAAACCTAACCCTATTGGTAACCCTAGGCCTATACTTAAAGCTGTAACTAACCAGAAAATTAACCCTAGACCTAACCCTCAACCACACACTTGCCATAGACTTAACCCTAGCTTAAACCCTAACCCTTATCATAAACCTAAACATAACCATAGCTCTAACCCTAAGCATAAACCTCTACCTAACCCTAACAATAACTGGAATCCTACATCTAAACCTATGCATTACCCTAACCTGAACCCTACCCCTAATGATGACCTAGCCCTGATGCTAACTCTAACACTAATCATACTGTAATCTTATCTCTAGACCTAACCCTAAGCATAACCCTCATTCTAGGCATCACCCTAGCTCAAAACTTAATTCTTATGCTAAACATAACCCTAACCCTAACCCTAGTTCTAACCCTAAACCTAACCACAATTCAAGACCTATTCCTAACTATAAACCTAGCTCTAAACTTAGCCCTGAACTATTAATTATACTTACCCTAACCCTACCCTAATGTGAATCCTAGAACTAACCCTACCACTAATAATTAGCTAAACCTAATTTGAACCCTAAACAAAACCCTGTATTACCCTAACCCACACCCAAATGCTAACTCGAGCCCTAACCCTAAACCATAACTTTAAACAAACTCTAACTCTGACCATGACCCTAATAAATCTCCTAGGTCTAAAGCTGACCCTTACCATAAACCTAATACTTAGACTACACATAGCCATAAACCTAATCCTAAAACTATCTCCAACTCTAAGCCTACACCTGACATTAACCCTAGCCCTAATCCTAGCCCAAAAACATAAGACAACACACAGCCCTTATTGTAGCATTAAACATACCTTACTCCTAACACTAACCCTAACACTATCCCTAAACCTAACCCTAACCCTAGCCCTAATCTTAGCCCTAATTTAGCCCAATTCCTAATCCTAGCACTAAACTTAGCCATAAGACTAACTCTCTCACCCTAGTCCCATTCCTAGTTCTAACACAATCACTTACCAGAATCCTAATCCTAGCCCTAACCCTAGTTCTACACTTAGCTCTAGCCCTATGCTAGATCTAACTTTAACTCTAAATCTAACCCTAACCCTAAGCTTAACCCTAACTCCAACCCTAAATTTAAATCTAATTTTAAACCTAAGGCTAAACCTAAACCTAACACTAGCCCTAACCCTAACCCTAATGCTAATCATAAAACTAATCCTCACCCTAGCCTTAGCCCTAAAACAAAACTGAACCATAGACCTAACCCTAACCCTTATCCTAAACCAAACTCTAACCACAACCTTAACCTTAGCTCTATTTTGAGTTTTAATCTAAACCCTAAAACTAATCCTGACCCTAACTGTGACCATAATTCTCAAACTAGCTCTAAACATAACCTTAACCCTAAATCTAAACCTCTCATGAGATATAGCCCTAACCCTAACCCTAAATTTAGCCCAAAACATAACCCTTGTACTTACATTAGCCATAACCCTAACCCTAGGACTAATTTAACACAAAACCTAGCCCCAATCCGAGGCATAACCCTAGTTTTAACCCTAATTCTAACCCTAACCCTAGCTCTAAAAATAAATATAACCCTAGCCCTAACCCTAGCTCTAATCCTATCCATTGGCATAACCATAACCCTAACCCTAAAGCTATCCCTAGTCCTAAACCTAAAGCTATGCCTAATCCTAACCATATCCATTACTCTAAACCAAACCTAGACCCTAAACCTTACTCTAACATTAACCTAACACTAAACCTAAAACTAATTTGATCCCTAACTTTAAAACTTAACCTATCCCAAACCCTAACCCAGACCCATACTCTAAAAATACTCCTAGCTCTAAACCCGACTTTAACCCTAAAATAAAACCTTACACTAAATGTAGCCATAAACCTAACAATAAAAGTCTCTTTAACTATAACCCAAGAACTGATATTAGCCCCTAGCCCTAATTCTAGCCATAGCACTAAAAAAAACCTAACCCTCATCCTGGACCTAAACCTAGACCTAATCATAATCCTAACCTTAACCATAGCCCTAACCCTAATTCTAACCCTCACACTACCACTAAACCTAGCTATAACACCATCCCATACCCTAAACTGAATCCTAACCCTAATGCTAGACATAGCTGAACACTAACCCTAGCCCTAATCCTAGCCCTAATTTAAACCTATCCCTCATTCTAACACCAACCATAGCCCTAAGATTAACTCTAACTCTCACACTAGCCCAATTCATAGTTCTAAACCTATCCCTTACCTTAACCCTAACCCTCGCCCTAAACTTAGCCCTAACACTAGCAATAACCCTTCCCTAATCCTTATTCCTAGTCCTAACCCTAGATCTAACTCAAACTCTAACTGTAACACTAACACTAAGCCTGAGCCTAACATTAACACTAGCCCTTACCCGAACACAAATCATAAAACTAGCCCTAACACTAACCCTAGCAGTAAAACAAAACAGAGCAATAGCCCTAAAACTAAACCTTAACTTAAACCAAACCCTAGCACTACACCTAGACCTAACCCTCGCCCTAATTCAAGTCCTAACCTTAACTTTAATACTAAATCTTACTCTGACTCATAACCTAACAATCACCTTAGCTCTAAACACTGTCCTAATCTTAAACCAAATACTTACAGTAACCCTAGCCTTTATTTGGGTCCTAAGCCTATACATAAAACTAACTCTGACCCTGACTATTAACCTAACACTAACACTAGCTATAAATATCATACTAAACTTAAACCTAATCCTAACAATAGAGGTCTAACCCCTAACCATAACCCTAAAACTAACCCTAATAATAACCCTAGTTCTTACATTAGCCATTATTCTAAACCTAGCTCTAATCCTAATACAAAAACTAATCCTAATGTGAGCTCTTAATCTAGCTTTAATCCTATCCCTAGCCCTAACCCTAGCTCTAACGCTATCCCTTATCCTAAGCCAAAACCTAATACTAATGCTAATCCTAATTCTAACCCTAATCCTTAACCTAACCCAAGCCATAATCCTATTACTAGTCTTAACCTTAGCCCTCATTCTAACTCTAACCATAACCCAAACCCTAACCCTAACCCTGATGCCTATTCTGACCCTAACACTAATTGTAGGTGTAAACCTGAACCTAACACTAAACCAAACTGTAACACTAGCCCTACCAGTAAATTTATACCTAAACCTAACCCTAACACTAGCCGTAGACTTAAACCTAATCCTAAATCTAGCCATAACTCTAGCCCTAGACCTAAAGAAAAACCTAGACCTAGCCATAATAATAACCTCTAGCCCAAGACAAACACTAACTTTTCCCCTAGACCTAACCAAAGTCCTAATTATGGCTTTAACCCTAACCATAACCCTAACCTGAACACTGACATGACACTAACATTAAACCTAGCTCTAAATTTCACACTAACCCTAAACCTAACCCTAAAGCTATACCTAGCCCTAACATTAACCCTAAAACTAGCCTGAATCATAACATGTTCCTAAATTAGCTGTAGCTCTAATCTATTGCAAAACCTAGGCCTAATCCAAATTCTACCCTAGCTTTAACACTAAACATAAACCTAATCCTAACCATAACCCTAACCCTAACCCGAAGCCTAAACCTAGACTTAATCCTTAGCATAACCCAGCTTTAACCCTAGCTCTAACCTATCCATTATTCTAATGATAACCCTAACACTTATGATAATCCTAGGCAAACCCTAATACTATCCCTAATCCCAACCCTATCCATTACCCTACACTTAACCTGAAACCTAAACCTACAACTCCCATTACCCTATCTTTAACAATAATGCTAATTTGATCCCTAACCCTAAACCTTAAACTAACAAAAACCCTAAACCTGATCCTAACCCTAATAATACCCCTAGCTCTAAACCTGAGCCTAATCATAAACCTAATACTTACAATAGACCTAGCTATAAACCTAACCCTAAATCTGTCCCGAAATGTAATCCTAGACCTGACAATAGTGCTACCTCTAATACTAGTCCTAACCCTAACATAAACCTCATCCCACATCCTAGCCACGAACTTCACCTTAGTCATAAAACTAACCCTAACCCTAACCCTAATTTTAACCCTCACCCTAGTTCTAAAACTAGCTATAATCCCAACCCTTACCCTAAACCTAACCCTAAACCTTAACCTAACACTAACCCTAGCCCTAATCCGAGCCCTAATTTACCCTATCTCTAACTCTAACCCTAACCCTTTCCCTAAGACTAACTCTGACTCTCGCACTAGTCCTATACCAAGTTCTAACCCAATCCCTTACCATCAGCCTAAACCTAGACCTAAACTTAGCCCTAACTCTATTCCTATCCTTATTTCTAGCTCAAACCCTAGATTTAAACCTGACTCTAAATCTAACCCTAAACCTAAGCCTAAATCTCACACTAACACTAGCCCTGACCCTAACACTGATCCTAAAACTAGCCCTGACCCTACTCCTAGCCCTAAAACAAAACCGAGTCATAGCACTAACCCTTACCCTTAACCTAAACCAAACCCTACCCTTACACCTAGCCCTAAACTTATCTCTAATTCTACTCCTAAGTCTAACTTGAAAAGTAATCCAGACACTGACTCTGACCCTAATACAAATTCTAGCTCTAAATATCATCATATCCATAAAGATAATCCTAACACTAGATGTAGCCCTAACCCTATAACTAGTGCTAATCATAACCCTACTTTGTACATTAACCATAGCCTTAAAACTATCCCTAACCTAACCCAAAATCTAGCCTTAATACGAGTCCTAAACCTAGTTTGAACTCTAAATGTAAACCTAAACCTAACCCAAACAAAAGCCCTGATCTTATACATAACCCTACCCCTAATCTTAGGTATAACTCTATCCATTACCCTAATGATAACCCTTATATAACCTTATGCTAAATATTAGGCCTAACCTTAATCCTGTCCATTACACTACACCAGATCTAAACCCTAAAGCTAACTCTGTCATTATCCTAAACCTAAACCTAATGCTAATTTGAGCCCTAAACCTAAGGTCTAACTTAAACCAAACTCTAACATTGAACCTAACACTAATAATAACCCGAGATCTAAACCTGACCTTTGCCCTATATCTATTGCTTACACTGAACCAAGCCATAAACCTAAAACTAAATCTATCCCTAACTGTAACCCTAGACATGACATTAGTCCTACCCCTAATACTATCCATAACCCTAACACAAACACTAGACCTCATTCTAGACCTAAGCCTAACCTTAATCATAACCCAAAGCCTAACCCTAGTCTTAACCCAGATAGTAACACTCACCCTAGCCCTCAACCTTGCTACAGCCAATTTCCTGACCCTACAGGTAACCCTAACTCCAGCCCTAAACTCAGGTCTAAACCTAACTCTAACCCTAGCCCTAATTTAGCCCTATCCCTAACCATAACCCTAACCATATCCCTAAGACTAGCTATAACTCTCACACTAGCCCTATTACTAGTTCTAACCCTGTCCCTTAACATAACACTACCCCTAGCCCTAACCCTAGTCCTAACCCTTGCCCTATCCTTAGTTCTAGCTCTATGCATAGATCAAATCCTAGCTCTACATCTAACCCTAACCCGAAGCCTAAGCCTAACCATAATAAATACATTTGTATTTAGACTCAATGCCTACAGATGTTGGCTTTAATTATCATTTATAATATAGTCATAAGTTTCATAAAAGTCATACCATTTCTGGTGGTATATAGGGAACTAATGGTCAGCGATAGAATGCTCTATTAAGGGGGAAAAGAGTAAGGGTATGAGATTAATCTATCTTAGTAAATTGGAGGAGAAATGTATTGAATAGACAGGGGTAATTTATTAAAGAATGTATAAATTAAATTGCTTATTTGTATTCATAAAATTACCCTATGTAAAATAATAAAAGTTAGGAGGTTGAAAGTGGTATAAAGGGAGGAAGAAAAAATAACAAGTAAATAAAAAAAGAGAGGGAGAATGAAAATACGAGAAAATAAAGGGTGGATGATTGGCTTATGTAATTCCTCTATATTATACTATTCTGGTGATTCAGTTCTTAAAGTCGAATTTCATGCAAATTTTTGGTTTCACGTATGTTGAGAATGTGAGGACCAGAGGGGAAAGGGTAGAGGAGAATGGATGTGAAAAACGAGAATAGAAAAGTCTCTCAGAACTCTGTTTTTTTCACAGTAGGTGGAGTTGTCTATTCTTAGCTTGAGTGTCTGTGCTAAGGGTGGTAGAGGTAGCCAGTTTGAGAGGTCTTGAACTTGTACCTGGACCCTCCCTACTATTAGTCTCTGAGTTGGAATCCAGGTACTTGTACAGTTGTTGTTCTGCAATGATAGCTATGCCCCCCAAAAGCTTGTGAGAAAAATCTTGAGTTATCACTGTTGGAGGTAGGAGAGTTGGAATCTGGGTACCTGAGCAGCCAGAGAACTGAGCTGGTAGCCACATCTATCGATAGATGGTGAGTAAGGTTTTCCAAGATGAATTCCATCTGTTACCTGTGTAGGGTGTTTGGTGAGGTCGGTTGTTCTGGGGTGACCTTTGGTTGTGTCCAGAGCTTCGTCTAGTGACCAGCAAGCAAAGCCTCTGAGTTCTATGCTATCTACACCCTGTTCCTAGAGCACGTGCATGGCCTAGACTTCCATCTGAGCCAAGAGTGAACCCGAGGTGAAGACTTCTGTCTGCTCCAAAAGTTCAGGTACGGTGGAGACTTTCGTCTGAGCTGAGAGAACATGCACAGCTGAGACTTCCTTCTGTGTGGAGAGCTCACGGGTTGCCAGATTTCTGACTGACCCAAGAGCAACCACAAAGCCAAGCCTTCCTTCTGCACAGAGAGCTCCAGCATGACCATAGGTTTCTTCAAATTTCTATGATATTGGGCAAGATTCATCTTTTACTTAGCCTTACTCTGCTCCACAGATTTGGGCCTTTTTGGTTCAAAGGCTTGCTATCAGGAAGAGTTTGTATTTTAAGATTTCCCTTCATTATGGCTTATTGATGTGAATTAAAATTGAACTGGAAATCAAATAGGTTGGTAGGAGGTGCTTGAAACTACACACAATAAGTTCTCAGTGAGCACTCTCTGGTTTCTTTCTTTTGAAGGTAGGCCAAAGCTGAAGCATTTAAAACCAACTGTATCTGAGAGCATTTAAGGAGAAAACAGAAATATTTATTATTGAAATAAGTCTTCCAATTATTTGATCAGATTTATTTGATATCTGCAGTATTCATCTTTAACTTTCCCCACTAGTCTCTCAAAGTTAGGAATATCTAGGATCAATGGTATTCTATACAGGCAATGGTTAGGGTTATGGTTAGGGTTGGGGTTAGGTTTAGACCTAGTTTTAGTGTAATATTTATTAAAATTTCTTTGATACTGGGCTGGGTTCATCTTTTCCCTAGCCTTACTATTCTCCCCAGGTTTGGGCCTTCTGGGTTCAGTGGTCCACAGAAAAATTTGTATTTTAAGATTTCACTTCATTTTGACTCATATGGGTAAATGGAAATAGAGCTTGAAATCAAACAGAGTTGGTTTGAAGTTGGATTGAAACTTCACACACTCAATCAGTTCTCAGTGTGTATTTTCTGGTTTCTTTCTTGCGGAAGTAGCCCTATGATGAAATAGAAAGTAATAACTTCATCTATGAGTGCTTTAGGAGCAATCTTCAATGTTTTTTTGTAGAATTACTTTGATACTGTACAGGATTCATCCTTTACCTATCCTTAGTAGGATCCTGAATTGGGTCCTTTAAGTTCAACGGTTCACTGTCAGGAACAGTTTGAATTTTTAAGTGTCACTTCATTATGGTGTATAGGTGTGAATGACAATGAAGATAGCAATCAAAAAGGATTGGTACTAGCTGCTTGGTCCCACTCAATTAGTTCTCTGCATGCACTCTCTGCTTTCTTTCTATTTAATATAGGCCAAAGGAGAAGCAAGCAAAAACAACTTCATCCAGGAGCACTTTAGGAGAAAACAGGGAAATAAGCATGTAATGAATGACCTTCCACAATTATTTGGTCAGATTTATTTGATACTGTACATGATTCATCTATTAGCTTGCCATACTAGACTTCACAACTTTAGGACTTCTATGATCAAAGGTTATCTAAAAAGGTTAGGGTTAATGTTACAGTTAGGGTTAGGGCTATGTTTAGACCTAGTGTTATGTTTAGAGTTTCTTTTGTTCAAATTGTCTTGATACTAGGCAGGATTCATCTTTTACCTAGCCTTAATATTTTCCCCATGTTTGGACCTTCTCAGATCAATAGTTCACTGAGAGTAACAGTTTCTATTTTGAGGAATCACTTCATTTTGACCTATATGGCAAAAGAAAATGGAGCTCAAAATCAAAGGTGTTTGTTGCTAGCTGATTGAAACATCACACACTAAATCAGTTCTCTGGGTTAACTCTCTGGTTTCTTCGTTGTGAATGTAACCCTAAGCTGAAGTATGCAAAGCAACTTATTCTGAGAGTACTTTAGGGGAAAACAGGAAAATAGGCATGTACTGAACTATTTCCCCCAATTATTTGGTCATATTTCTTACATGATGCACAGGATTCATCTATTATCTTGCCCCAGTAGGCTCCCACATTTGGGACCTCTAGGATCAATGATGTTCTAAACAGATTAGGGTTAAGTTTAGGATTAGGGTTAGGGCTAGCTTTAGAGCTAGTGTTAGGGCTAGGGTTTGTTTTGTTCAAATTACTTTGATACTGGGAAGGATTTATATTTTACCTAGCCTTATTATGTGCCCCAATTTTGGGGCTTCTTTGTTCAATGGTTTGCTGTCAGGAATAGTTTAATTTAATTTCTCACTTCATTTTGACCTATATGGGTAAATGCAAATGGAGCTACAAATCAGAGGGTTGGTGCTAGCTGGATGAAACTTCACTTACTCAATCAGTTGTCTCTGGGAACTCTCTGGTTTCTTCCTTGTGAAAGTAGCTTAAGATGAATCATGGAAAACAAATTTATCCAACATCACTTTAGGAGAAAACAGGGCAATATGCATGTAGTGAAATACCTTCCCCAATTATTTCGTCAGATTTCTTTGATACTGTGCAGAATTAATCTGTAAGCTTTCCCCACTAGTCTCCCCAAGTTTGAAAATTTTATGATCAAAGGTTCTCTAAACAAGTTAGGGTTACAGTTATTGTTAGAGTGAGGGAAAGGGTTAGAGATAGTGTTAGGGTTAGAGTTAATTTTTTTCAACTTTTTTGATACTGGGCAGGATTCATCTTTTTCCTATTCTTAGTACAGTCCCCATGTTTGGGCCTCTTATATAAAAGGAGTTGCTCTCAGGAGCAGTTTAAATTTTCTCGTTTCACTTCATTTTGTCCTATAGGGGTGAATAGAAATGGAGCTGGAACTCAAACAGGGTTTGTGCTAGATGCTTGAAACTCACGCACTCAATCAGTTCTCCGTGGGCATTCTCTCATTTGTTTCTTGTAGAAGTAGGCCAGAGCTGAAGTAGAAAGAAATAGTTTATTCTGTGATCACTTTAGGAGCAAGCTTCAACTTTTTTGCTTGGATTGATTTGGTACTGTACAGGATTCATCCCTTTCCTAGCCTTGGTATGATCCCCATTTTGGGCCTTCAAGGTTTGCCAGTTCACTGTCAGGAACAGTTTGAATTTTGAGACTTCAGTTTATTATGGTCTATAGATGTGAATAAAAATGGAGCTGTAAATCAAACAGAGTTAGTACTAGCTGCTTGAAACTTCATACACTCAATCAGCTCTCTTTGAGAACTCTCTGATTTGTTCCTTGTGAAAATATTAAAAAGTGAAACATGAAAAAAATAATTTATCTAAGAGAACATTAGGAGAAAACAGAGAAATAAAGATGTACTTAAATACCTTCCTCAATTATTTGGTCAGATTTATTTGATTCTGTGCAGGATTCATCTGTTAGCTTGCCCACTAGGCTCCTTTATTGGGGCTACTATAATCAACAGTTCTCTAAACAGGTTAGGTTAAGTTTAGCATTAGGTTAGGGGTAGGGTTACAGCTACTGTTTTGTTAGATTTGGTTTTTTTTTCAAATTTCTTTGATACTGAGCATGATTCAACTTTTACATAACCTTACTATATTCTCTAGGTTTGGGCCTCTTGGGTTAAGGTTTCACTGTCCAGAACAGTTTGTATTTTAAGTTTTCACTTCATTTTAACCTATGTGGGTAAATGGAAATGGAGGTGGAAATAAAACAGTATTGGTGCTTTCTACTTCACACCTCACACACACAATCAGTTCTCTATGGGCATTCTCTGAATTTTTCCTTGTGAGAGTAGCTCTAAGCTAAAGCATGCAAAGAAACTTTATGTGAGAGCACTTTAGGAGAAAACAGGGAAATATGTATGTAGTGAACTACCTCCTCCAATTATTTGATACTGTGCAGGATTCATCTGTTACCCTGACCCACTAGGCTCTCCAAGTGTGGGACTTTTAAGATCAAAGAGACTCTAAACAGGTTAAGATTAGTGTTAGGTTTAGTGTTAGAACCAGTATTAGACATAGCGTTAGAGTTAGCTTTTTTTAACATTATATGATACTGTGCAGGATTAATCATTTTCCTATTTTGACTATACTCCAAATGTTTGGGCCTCTTACATGAAGGGTTTGCTTTAAGGAACAGTTTCAATTTTCAAGTTTTTCTTTTTTTGCCCTATAGGGGTGAATGGAAATGAAGCTGAAAATGGAACAGGATTGTGCTAGCTGCTTGAAACTTCACACACTCCATCAATTTTTAGTGAGCATAATCTGTTTTTTCCTTTGGAAGTATCCCTAAGCTGAAGTATAAAGAAACAGCTTTATGTCTGAGTGTGCTTTAGGAGCAAGCAGAAAACACATGTATTGAAAGAGGTTCAAATTTGTTTGGTTGGATTAGTTTGATACTGTAGAGTATTCATTCTTGACCTAGTCTTCGTAGGCTCCCCAAGTTTGGGCCTTCAAGGTTCAATTGTTCAGTGACAGGAACAGTTTGAATTTTTAGGTTTCACTTCATTATGGCCTATAGGTGTGAATGGAAATGGAGCTGGAAATTAAACAGGATTGCTGCTAGCTTTATAAAACTTCACACACTCAATCACTTCTCTGTGGGCATGCTCTTCTTTGTTCCTTGTGAAAGTACCTTAAGCTGAAAAATGAAAGAAAAATTTATCCAAGAGAACTTTAAGAAAAAAAAAACAGGGAAATATGAATGTACTGAAA
Organism: Urocitellus parryii; assembly: GCF_045843805.1. Taxonomy (NCBI): domain Eukaryota; kingdom Metazoa; phylum Chordata; class Mammalia; order Rodentia; family Sciuridae; genus Urocitellus; species Urocitellus parryii. The sequence goes on along the minus strand of NC_135535.1, from coordinate 122,173,040 downwards.
TATTGCCCCCAATTATTTCATCAGATTGCTTTGATACTGCAAAAAAATTCATCTGTTAACTTGTGTCCCTAGGATCCCCAAGTTAGGGACTTCGATGATCATAAGTACTCTAAACAGTTTAGAATTAGGTTAGGGCTAGGGTTAGATCTAGTGTTAGAATTAGAGTGAGTTTTGTTCAAATTCTTTTGAAACTTGGCAGAATTTGTCTTTTACCTAGCCTCACTATTTACCCCATGTTTGTGCATTCTCACTTCAATGGTTCCCTGTCAGGAACAGTTTGTATTTTAAAGTTTCCTTCAGTTTGACCTATGTGCGTAAATGGAAATGAAGCTCCAAATCAAACAGGGTTTTGGCTCGCTGCTTGAAACTGCACACACTCAATCAGTTCTGTGTGGGAACTCTCTGTTTTTTCCTTGTGAAAGTTTCCCAAAGCTTATAGATGCAAAAACATGTTTATCTGAGAGCACTGTAGGAGACAACAGAAATATACATGTACTGAACTACCTCCCCAAAATTATTTGGTCAGATTTCTTTGATACTGCATAAGATTCATCTCTTAACTTGCCCCCTTAGACTCCCTTAGTTTGGAACTTCTATGATAAAAGTTTCTTTAAACTGATTAGGGTTACTGTTATGGTTAGGGTTAGGGCTAGTGTTAAACCTAGAGTTAGGGTTAGAGTCAGTTTTGTTCATGTATGCTTGATACTGAGAGGGATTCATCTTTTACCTAGCCTTACAATGTTCCCTGGTTAGGGCCTTCTATGTTCAATGGTTCACTGTCAGAAACAAGTTGTATTTTAAGGTTTCACTTTATTTTGAACCACTTTAGTGAGGAGAAATACAAGTCAAAATCAAACAGGGTTTGTGCTTAGCTGCTTGAAACTTCATTTCTCTGTGGGTACTCTTTGTTTTTTCCTTGTGAAATTATCCCGAAGATGAAGCATGCAAAAACAACTCTATGCGAGAGCATTTTAGGAGACAACAGGAAAATATGCATGTACTAAACTACCTCCCCCATTCATTTGGTCAGATTCCTTTGATACTGTGGAGGATTCATCTGTTAGCTTGCCCCATTAGGCTCCACAACATTGAGACTTCTATGATCAAAGGTTCTCAAAACAGGTTAGGGTTAGGCTTATGGTTTTAGTTAGGGCTAGGGTTAGACCTAGTGTTAGGGTTAGAGTTTGTCTTGTTCAAATTTCTTCGATACTGGGCATGATACACTTTTACCTAGCCTTACTATGTTCCCCAGGTTTTGGCCTTCTCGGTTCAATTCTTTGCTGTCAGGAACAATACGTATTTTATGGATTCACTACCTACATGGGTAAATGGACATGTAGCTAGAAATCAAACAAGGTTGGTGCTAACTGTTTGAAACTTCACACACTAAATCAGTTCTCTGTGGCCACTCTCTGGTTTGTTGCTTGTGTAATTAGTCCTAAACTGAAGCATGCAATACAAATATATCTGAGAACATTAAAAAAACAGGGAAATATGCATGTACTGAAATATCTCCCATAATTATTTTGTCAGATTTCTTTGAAACTGCCCATGATTCAACTGTAAGCTTGGCCCACTAGGATGCCCAATTTTGAAACTTCTATGATCAAACTTCTATGATCAAATCATATTAGGATAAGGGTACTAGAGTTTGAACTAGGGTTAGGGTTAGAGTTAGTTTTGTTTTTTTTAAATTCTATGATATTGGGCAGGATTCAACATTTTTCCTATTTTTACTCTACTCCAAATGTTTGAGCCTCATACATAAAAGGGTTTACTTTCAAGAACAGTATCAATTTTTATGTTTCTCTTTTTTTTTTGCCCTACAAGGGTGAATGGAAATGAAGCTGGAAATCAAACCAGGTTTGTGCTAGCTGCTTGAAAGTTCACACACTCAATAAGTTATGATTGAGGATTCTCTGGTTTGTTCGTGTGGAAGTAGCCCTAAGCTGAAGTAGAAAGAAACAGCTTTATTTCTGAGCACTAAAATTTTTAGGAGCAATCAGAATACACATGTACTGAAAAAGCTACATTTTTTTGGTCATAGTACTTTGATACTGTACAAGATTTATCCTTGACCTAGCCTTAGTAGGCTCCCCAATTTGAACCTTCAAGATTCAATGGTTCACTGTCAGAATCAGTTCAAATTTTTAGAAATCACTTCATTATGGCCTATAGGTTTGAATCGAAATGGAGTTGGAAATCAAACAGGGTTGGTTCTAGCTGTATGAAACTTTACACACACAATCACTTCTCTGTGGGCATTCACTGCTTTGTTACTTGTGAATGTACCTTAGGCTGAAGCATGAAAAAACAATTCATCCATGAGAACTTTAGGAGAAAACAGGGATACATGCATGTACTGAAATAACTCTTCCAAATATTTATTTGATCAGATTTCTTTGATATTGCTCAGCATTCTTCTGTTAGCTTGCCAAAATGGGCTCCCCAAAATTTGGGACTTGTATGATCAAGCTCTATAAACAAAACAGCCTTAGTTTTAGTATTAGGGTTAGGGCTAGGGTTAAAACTACTGTTACATTTAGAATTAGTTTTGTTCAAAATTCTTTGATACTGGCAGGATTCCTCTTTTACCTGGCCTTACTATTTTCACCTGGTTTGGTCCTTCTCAGTTCAATGGTTTGTTATCAGGAACAGTTTGCATTTAAAGTTTCATTTCATATTGTCCTATATGGATAAATGGAAGTGGAGCTGGAAATCAAACAGGATTGGTGCTTGAAACTTCACGCACTCAATCTGTTCTCTGTGGGTACTCTGGTTTCTTTATAGTTAAAGTTTTCCAAAGCTGAGATATTCAAAAGAAAATTATCCAAGAGCAATTCAGATAAAATAGGGAAATATGCGTGTCCTGAATTACCTCCCCCAATTATTTGGTCAGATTTTTTGATACTTGGCAGGATTCATCTGTTATTTGCCTTACTAGGCTCCCCCAAGTTTGGGAATTCTATGATCAAATGTTCTCTATTCAGGGTAGGGTTAGCCTTAGGGTTAGGATTAGGTTTAGGATTAGGGCTATGGTTAGAACTAGTGTTAGGATTAGAGTTATTTTTGTTCAAACTTCTTTGATACTTGGCAAGATTCATCTTTACTAGCCTTACTATGTTTGGCTGTTTGGGGCCTTCCAGTTCAATGGTTTGCTTTCAGGAATAGTTACTATATTAGGTTTCACTTCATTTTGACCTATATGGGTAAATTGAATTGGAGCTAAAAATCAAACAAGGTTGGTGCTAGCTGCTTCAAACTTCACAAGCTCAATCAGTTCTCTGTTGTTGGCACTCTCTGTTTTTTTTCCTTGTGAATGTAGCCCTAAGCTGAAGCATACAAAGCAAGTTTATCTGAGAGCACTTTAGGAGAAAAGAGGGAAATATAAATATATTGAAATACCTTCCCCAATTTTTGGTCATATTTCTTTCATACTGTGCAGGATTCATCTACTAGTTTTCCCCACTAGGATCCCCAATTTTGATACTTCTGTAATCATAGGTTCTCTAAAAGCTTAGTGTTAGGGTTAGGGATAGAGTCAAATCTAGCATTAGTATTACAGTTACATTTATTCAAATTTATTTGATACTGGGAAGTATTCATCTTTTCCTTATCCTTGTTAAGTTCCCCAGTTTTGGACCTTCTCATTTCAAGTGTTCACTCTCAGGAACAGTGTGTATTTTAAGGGTTCACTTTATTTGATCTCTATGGGTAAATGGAAATGAAGAACAAAATCAAACAGTGTTGGTGTTAGTGGCTTGAAACTTCACATATTCAATCAATTCTCTTTTGGTACTCTCTGATTTCTTCCTTGTGAAAGTATCCCAAAGCTGAAGCATGCAAAACAAAAAACTTTATCTGAGAGCACTTTAGGAGACAACAGGAAAATATGCATGTACTGCACTACCTCCCGCAATCATTTTGTCAGATTTCTTTGATACTGTACAAGATTTATCTGTTTCCCCAGTAGTCTCCACAAGTTTGGAACTTCTATGATTAATGGTTCTCTTAACAGGTTAAGGTTAGTTTTAGGGTTAGGATTAGGGCAAGTGTTAAAGTGAGTGTTAGGGTTAGAGTTAGTGTTGTTCAAATTTCTTTGATACTGGGCAGAATTCTTCTTTTACATAGCCTTACTATGTTCACGAGTTTTGGGCCTTCTTGTTTCAAGATTCACTGTCAGGAACGGTTTGAATTTTTAGGTTTCACTTCATTTGAACCTATATGGGTAAATGGAAATGAAGCTGGAAATCAAAAATTGTTGGTGCTAGCTGCTTGAAACTTCATGCACTCAATCTATTCTCTGAGGAAACTCTGGGGTTTCTTCTTTGTGAAAGTAGCTGTAAGCAAAATAATGCAAAAACAACTTTATCCAATAGCACTTTAGGAGAAATCAGGGAAATATGCATATCCTGAACTACCTCCCCCCAAATTATTTGGTCATATTTGTTTGATACTGCACAGGATTTATCTGCTAGCTTGCTGCACTGGGTTCCACAAGTTTGGGATTTCTATGATCAAAGCTCTATAAACAGTATAGGTTTCGGTTTAGTGTTAGAGTTAGGACTAGAGTTAGAACTAGTGTTAGGGTTAGAGTTATTTTTGTTCAAATTTCTTTGATAATGGGCAGGATTTCTCTTTTACCTAGCCTTATTATGTTGCACAGTTTTGGGCCTTCTAGTTTCAATTGTTCACTTTCAAGAAGAGTTTTTATTTTAAAGTTTCACTTCAAGTTGTCCTATATGGGTATATGGCAATGGAGCTGGAAAACAAACAGGGTTGGTGCTACCTGCTTGAAATTTCACACTCTCAATCTGTTCTCTGTGGACATTCTCTGGTTTCTTCCTAGTGAAAGTTTTCCAAAGCTATGGCAATGAAAATAACATTATCCACGAGAACTTTAGGAAAAAACAGGGGAAATAGGCATGCACTGAAACATTCTTCCACCTCTTCCAGTTATTTTGTCAGATTTTTTGATACTGGGCAGGATTCATCTTTTACCTTACCCTACTAGGCACCCCAAGTTTGGAACTTCTATGTTTAAAGTTCTCTAAACAGGTTAGGGTTACGGTTAGGGTTATGACTAGGGTTAGAACTAGTGTTGGGGTTAGAATTAGTTTTGTTCAAATTTCTTTGATACCAGGCAGGATTCATCTTTTACCTAGCCTCACTATCTTCACCATGTTTGGGCCTTCTCAGTTCATGGTTTGCTGTCAGGACCCATTTGTGTTTTAAACTTTCACTTTATTTTAACTTACATGTGTAATTGGAAATGGAGCTGGATAACAAACAGGGTTAGTGTTAGCTGCTTGAAACTTCACACACTCAATCAGTTCTCTGTGGGCACTCTCTGCTTTGTATATTGTGAATGTAGCCCTATGCTGAAGCATACAAAGCATAGGTTTATTGTTAGGGTAATGTTTATAGCTAGGTTTAGTGTTAGGGTCAGAGTCAGTGTCAGGTTTAGTTTTAGGGTTAGGGTTAAGACTAATTAGGCCTAAAGTTAGGGCTAGGTATAGGGTTAGGGTTTGGTTTAAGTTAAGGGTTAGGGTTAGGGCTATGGCTCCATTATGTTTTAGGCCTAAGGCTAGTGTTAGGGCTCTATTTTGGATTACTGTTAGAGCTAGGGCTAGTGTTAGGAAGGGATTTAGGATTAGGGTTAGGTTTAGACTTAGAGTTAGGGTTAGGCTAGGGTTAGGGCTAGGGTAAGGGTTTCTGTAAGGGATAGGGTTAGAACTAGGGATAGGCTAGGAAAAGAGTTAGTTTTAGATTTAGTACCAGGCTTAGAGTTAGGGTTAGTGTTACAGCTAAATTAGGGCTAGGATTAGTGCTAGGGATAGCGTTAGGCTTAGGCCTAGGGGTAGGGCTAGTGTTAGGGTTATTATTGGGGTTTGGGTTAAGTTTAGGGGAAGGGTGGGGTTATAGTTACCTTTAGGTCTGGATGAGGGTTAGAATTAGGATTATGGCTAGGGTGAGTGTTCAGGATAGGATTAAGGTAGGTTTAGGGCTATAATAATGGATAGGGTTTTTGTTAGGTTTAAAGTTAGGACTAGGCCTAGGACTAATGCCAGGACTAGGATTATGGTTAGGGATACTGTTAGATTTAGGTTATGCCTAATTCTTGTGTAAGAGTTATGTTTAGGGTAAGGGTCAGGTTTAGAGCTAGGGGTTTTATTAGGGTTAGAGTTAGGGTTAATGTTTGGTTTAGTTAAAGTTACAGTTAAGGCTTGAGTTAGTGATAGGGTTAGGTTTAGGATTAGGGTAATGGATATGGTTAGGTTTAATTTTCAGTTAAGTTTTAGGGTAAATAATGGGTTAGGTTTAGTTATAGGGTTAGGGTTAGCATTAGGGTTGGGTTATGTTTAGTTTAATGGATAGGTGTAGAGCTCAGGTTAGGGCAAGGATATCGTTTGGATTAAGTCTAGGATTAGCGTTAGGTTTAGGAATATGGTTAGGGTTTGGTTTAGGGTAAGTATTAGGATTAGGGTAAGTGTTATGGTTAGGGATAGTTTATGGTTAGGTTAGGGTAGAAGTTAGTGTTTGAAGTAGGGTTAGAGCTAGGGCAAAAGTTAGGTTTAAGTTTAGGTCTAGGGTAATATTAGGGTTATGGCTAGGGTTTTAATTAGAGTTAGTGTTAGGTTTAGGGTAATGGATAATGTTAGAGGTAGGGTTAGGTTAAGGGTTAGGGTTTTAGCTAGAGCTAGTGTTAGGATTAGGTTTAGCATAAGGCTTAATGTTTCAGCTAAGGTTAGGGCTATTGCAAGGATTAGGTTTCAGGTTTGGTCTAGGGTTACATTTATGTTTAAGGTTAGGTTTAGTGTTAAAGATAGGGTTATAATTAGGGTTATAATTATGTTAGGGTTAGGGTAATAGAGAGGGTTAAAGCTAAAGTTTGGGCTAGAACTAAAGTTAGGATTAGAGCTAGGATTAGGGTTAGGGTTTAGGATATGGCTAGAATTATGCTTAGTGTAAGGGTTTTCCTTGAGCAAGGGTTAGGCCTGAGGCATGGGTTCAGGTTCTGGATAGTGTTAATGATATGATTAGTGTTAGGGTTATGCTTAGGACTAAATTTAGGCCAAGTATTAGGGCTAGATTTTATGTTAGGTTTAGGGCTAAGGTTAGTACTATGGGTAATGTAAAAGCTAGTGTTATTTTTAGGGCTATTTTTAGGGTTAGAGTTATGACTAGGTCTAGTGTTAGGTCTAGGTTTTAGGATAGGGTCCGGTTACAGCTAGGTTTAGTTTTAGGGTCAGGGTCAGTGTTTGGGATAGGTTAGGGTTAGTGTTATAGCCAAAATTAGGACTAGTTTTAGGTCTAGGGTATGATTAGTGTTTGGTTTAGGTTAAGGTATATTGTGAGGGCTATGGGTAGGTTTTTGTTTAGGTCTAGGGCTAGAGTTATAGCTTTACTTATGATTAACTTAAGGTCTAGGGCTAGTGTTAGAGTTAAGTATAGTTATAGGGTTACCAGTAGGGCTGGTGTTAGGGTTTGGTTTAGGGCTAGGTTCAAGTTCAGACCCAGAGTTAGTGTTAGGGTCAGAATAAGGGTCAGGGTTAGGTTTAGAGCTAAAAGGAGGTCTACAGTTAGGACTAGTAATATGGTTAGACTTGATGTTGGGCTAAGGATTAGGGTTAGGACTAGGGTTAGCATTTGGTTTAGGGTTTGGCTTTGGGTAAGGGAAAGCATTATAGCTAGGGTTAGGTCTAGGGTAAGGGTTAGGGCTAGTGTGAGGGTTAAGATTTGGGTTTAAGCTCGGGTTAGGGCATAGATTATGGGTAGGATTTGTGTTAGGATAGGGGTAGGATTAGGACAATGACTAATGTATGAACTAGGGTTATGATTACGGTTAGTTTTATGAATAGGGCTGAAGCTACGTCTAGTGCTAGTTTAATTTAATGTTAGGGTGATGTTTAGAGCTAGGATTAGTGTAAAGGTCAGCATTGGGCAGGGGATGTGGCTCAAGCAGTAGCGCGCTCGCCTGGCATGCATGCGGCCCGGGTTCGATCCCCAGCACCACATACAAACAAAGATGTTGTGTCTGCCAAGAACTACAAAATAAATATTAAAAAAAAAATAATTAAAAAAAAGGTCAGTGCATGTTCAGGGTTAGTTTTAGAGTAAGGATTAGTGCTAGGTGTTGGGTTAGAGTTTGATTTAGGATAAGGGTCAGTGTTAGGCATATGGCTTAATTTTGTTTTATGACTAGAGGTTGGGATAGTTCAAGTTTTAGAATTAGCATTATTGTTAGGGCTATGTTAGGGTTTGGTTGAGGCTTATGGTTAAGGTTAAATTTAGAGTTAGGTGTTTAGATTTAGAGTTAAGGATTAGGGCTAGGACTAAGGATAGAACTAGGAATAGGGCTAGGGCAAGAATTAGTCTTAGTGCTAAGGTTAAGGTTTGGATAGGACTAAATTAGAACTAGGATTAGGTCTAGGTTTATTGTTATTGTTAGGCCTAGGTTTACGGTGATGGGTTAGGGTTAGGTTTAGGGTTATGGTTAGGTTTAGTGTAAGGGATGGGGTTTTAGCTAGGTTTAGGGATAGGGTGAGGGTTAGAATTAGGTTAAAACTCAGCTTATGTTTGGGATAGGACTAGGGCTAATTTCAGGTCCAGCATTATGGTTAAAGATAGTTTTGGGGTTAGCTTTATGGCTACATCTAGTGTAATGGTAGGTTTAAGGTTAGAGTCAGGTTTAGAGGTAAGAATATTATTAAGGTCAGGGTCATTATTAGTGTTTGGGATAGGTTAAGGTTTAAATTTAGGGCTCAAATAAGCATTATGGTTAAAATTATGGCAATGATAAAATTAGGTTTAGGTTTCAGATTAGTTTTACGGCAATGAATAGGGTTATGATTAGGGATAGGGTTAGTTTTAAGCCTAAGGTTAGCATTAGGTTTAGGGTTATGGTTAGCATAATGGATAGGGTTAGATCTAAGGTTACGGCTAGGATTATGGTTACAATTAGTGCTAGGTTTAGGCTTAAGGTTAGTGTTAGGGTTAATGCTAGGGTTAGGGCAGAGATTCGGGCTAGGGTTTTGGTTAAGTGAGGGCTAGGAATAGGGTTACGGCTAATATAAGTACTTGTGTTACAATTAAGGCTAGTTTTAGGGTTAGAATTAGGGCTAATTGTAGTGATAGATTTAGGATTAAGGGTAGGGTGATGTTTAGAGCTAGAGTTAGTGTTAGGTCAGGTTCTGGGTTAGTGTTAGTGTTTGGCTTAAAACTCAAATTAGGGTTAGGATTAGGGACAGGTGTAGGGTAAAGGTTTCATTTAAGTTAGGGTCAGGGTTAGGGCCAAGGCTTGGTTTTTTTGTTAGGGCTAGGGCTAGAATCAGGGCTAGTTTTAGGATTAGAATTGAGGTTAGGGTTAGGGCTAGTATTAGGTTTAGGTTTAGGTTTATGTTTAGGGTTAGGGTTAGGGTTAGATTTAGATTTAGGGTTAGACCTAAGTTTAGGGCTAGGACTAAGAAAAGGTCTAGATTTAGGCCTAGGGTTAGATTTAGGATTAAGGTTCAGGTAAGGGATAGGGTAGAACTAGTTTTAGGCCAAGGGTGAGAGTCTTAGGGTTAGGTTAGGATTAGGGTTAGGATTACGGCTAAATTAGGGCTATGATTTGGGCTACAGTTAGTGTTAGGGTTAGGCTTAGGTGTAGGGTTAGGTTTATGATTAAGGCTATGTTTAGGGATAGGATAAGGGCTAGGGTTTGTGTTAGGGTTAGGGCTAGGTTTATGGCTAGGGCTAATGTTAGTTCTAGGGTAACTGTTAGGCATATTTTCAAGATTAGGTATTTGGCTAGATCTAGTGTAAGCATTAGGTTTATATTAAGGGACAGGTTTAGAACTAGGGGAATTATTAGGGTGATGTTGAGAGTTAAGGTTTGGTTCAGGTTTGAGTTTAGGGTTAGTTCTTGAATTATCATTAGTGTTAGGAGTATGGTAATGATAGAGTTAGATGTTTGAGTTCAGGTTAGTTTTAGGGTAATTCATAGGTTTGGGGTTAGTGATAGGGTTAGGGTTAGGGTAAGGATTATGTTTAGGGTAAAGGATACAGTTAGAGAGTTAATTTAGGGACATGGTTATGGTTAGGATTACTTCTTTAATTAAGATTAGGGTGAGGGTTAGAACTAGGACTAGGGTTAGAATTATGTTTATAATAAGGGTTAGGTTATGAGCTATGGTTAGGGCTAGAGTGATGGTTAGGTTAAAGGTTAGGTCTAGGGAAAGAATTATGGTACTTTTAGGGTTAAGGTTAGGGTTAGAGCTAGGGTTATCAATAGGATTAAGGTTAGGTTTAGTGTAATGGATATGGCTAGATTTAGGTTTAAGTTTAGGGTTAGGGTTAGATTTAAGTTTAGGGTTATGTTTAGGGCTATGGTTATTTTTAGATTTATGGTAGGGGTTAGGATTTGAGCTAGGGTTAGGGTCATAGCGAGTGTTAGGTTTAGGGTCAGGTCTAGGTTTAGTTTTCTGGTTAGGGTTAGGGTTATGTTAAGGTTCATGGCTTGGGTTACCAATATGTTTAGGGTTAGGTTTAGGATATTGGGTAGGCTTAGAGCTAGGGTTAGAGCAAGGGTAAAGGTTAGCATTAGGGCTAGGGTTAGGGTTAGAGTTAGGGATGGTTCTAGGTTAATGTTTATGGTAAGGGTGAGGCTTTGAGCTACGGTTAGGACTAAGGCTAGGTTTAGGTTAAAATTAGGGCTAGGGTTAGGGTTAGTGTTATGCTTAGGGCTAGGTTAAGGCCAAGGAGTAACTCTAGGTTTTGTTTTACGTTTAGGCCTAGGGTTAAGACTCTGGGTAATGTAAAAACTAGGGTTATGTATAGGGCTAGTTTTAGGGTTAGGGTTATGACTAGGTCTGGGGTTAGGTTTATATTTTCGGTTAGGGTCAGGATTAGAGGTAGGTTTACTGTTAAATACTGGTCAGTGTTCGGGTTAGTTTGAGTTAGTATTATAGCCAGAATTAGAACTAGGTTTAGGTCTAGCGGTAGGGTTATTATTTGGGTTAGGGTAAGGGTTATTGTTAGGGCTAGGACTAGGTTTTTGTTTAGGTATAAGGCTAGATTTAAGGCTAGATTTAGGATTAGGTTTAGGTCTAGTGCTAGTGCTAGGGTTAGTTTTAGGAATAAGTTTATCAGTGGTGCCAGAGTTAGAGTATGTTCTAGGGTTATGGTCAGGTTTAGACCTAAAGTTTCGTGTTAAGGTCAGAATAACAGTCAGGGTTTGCATTTGAGTTTGAGATAGGATAGAGCTAGAATAAGGGCTGGGTTCAGGAATATTAATGGGGTTAGGAGTTTGATTAGCCTAAGGATTAGCAATAGGTCTAGGGTTACCTTTAGGATTAGGTTTTCGCTTAGGGTAAGGGATAGGGTTAGAGCTAGGGTTAGGGTTACAATTAGGGTTAGGGTTAAAGCTATTTTTAGAGCTTGGATTAGGGCTTGTTTTCGGGCAATGGCTAATCTAAGAACTAGGGTTACAATTAGGGTTAGGTGAGGAATAGGGCTAGGTATAGTGTTAGGGTTAGGTTTAAGGTTAGGGTCATATTTACAGCTTGGGTTAGTGTTAGGGTATGAGTGAGGGTTAGGGTTAGAACTCAATAAGCGATAGGGTTACTGTTAGTTCTTTGTTTAAGTTTAGGATGGTGTTTAGAGCTAGGGTGAGAGTTAGGATATGAGTCAGTGTCAAGGTTACTTTTAAGGTTGGGGTTAGGAGTCGAATTAGGACTAGGGTTATTTCTAGATGTACTGTTATGGTGGTTTAAGTTAATCTTCAGGGTTAGGGCTATTGCTTGGTTTTGTTTTACTGCTAGGGTTAGGGTTAGTGCAAATTTTAAGATTAGTCTTAGTGTTACGGCTAGGGTTAGTGTTAGGCTTAAGTTTAGGGTTAGAGATAGATCCAGGTTTAGGGTTAGGACTGAAGATAGGGAAAGTGTTAGGGCTAGGGGTAGGATTATGGTATGTGATATGGTTAGAATTAGGGATAGGTTTAGTGTGAGAGTTAGAGTTAGTCTTAGGCTAGGGTTAGGAAAAGGGCTAAATTAGGACTAGGATTAGGGATATGGTTAGTGTTCAGCTTAAATATAGAGCAGGGTTAGAGTTAGGATTAAGTTTAGTGTAAGTGATGATGTTATATTTAGGTTTAGAGATGGGGTGATATTTAGAATTAGGTTTAGTTTTATGATTAAGTCTACGTTTAGGGCTAGGATGAGGGCTAGTATTTTTTTTTTTTTTTTAGTGTTTATGCTAGGATTTGAGATGTGGCTAATTTCAGTTCTAGAATTATGTTTAAAGATGATTTTATGTTTAGGATTATGGCTATGTCTAGTGTAAGGGTTAGGTTTGGGTTAGGGTAAGGTTTAGGGCTAGGGTTATTATTATTGTCAAAGTCTTGGTTAAGGTTTGGGATAGGTTAAGGTTTAAAGTTAGGGATCGAATTAGCATTAGAGTTAGGGTTAGAGTTAGAGTAATGATAGGGTTATTATTAGGGTCCAGGTTAGGTTTAGGTTAATGAATAGAAATAGGATTAAAGATAGCGTTAGGTTTAGGCCTAGGGTTAGCATTAGGGTTAGGGTTATGCTTATGATAATGGATAGGGTTAGATAATGGATAGGGCTAGGGTTAGGGTTAGGGCTTGGGTTAGGTTTAAAGCTCAGTATAGGGCTCAGATTATAGCTAGGTTTTTGGTTAAGTTAGTTCTAGGGTTAGGGTTATGGCTAATGTAAGAACTAGGGTTATATTTAGGGCTAATTTTATTTTTAGGGTTAGGCCTAGGTTGAGTGTAAGGGTTAGATTTAGGGTTAGGGTGATGTTTAGAGCTAGGATTAATGTTAGTGTCAGGGTGAGGGTCAGAGTTAGTTTTAGGGTTTGGCTTAAAACTCGAATTAGGTCTAGGTTTGGGGGTAAGTGTATGTTTAGGGTTTTGTTTAGTATAAGGATTAGTGTTAGAGCTATGGCTCAGTTTTGTTTTAAGATAGGGCTAGGGTTAGGGCTAGTTTTAAGATTAATGTTAGGCTTAGGCTTCGGGTTAGTGGTAGATTTAGAGATAGGTATTGATCTAAGGTTAGTGCTAAGGCTAAGGATAGGGCAAGGGTTAGGACAACGGTTAGGGCTAGTGTTGAGGTTATGTTTAGGAATAGGGTTAGAACTAGTGATAGTGCTAATATGAGAGTTAGAATTCATTTTATGGCTAGGTCTAGGGTATAGTTAGGGATAGGCCTAAATTATGACTAGGGTTAGTGTTAGGCTTAGGCCTAGGTTTACGGTTAGAGTTAGGGTTACATTTATTTTAAAGGAATGGGTTATAGCAAGATTGAGGGTTGGCAAGGGTTAGTATTAGGGTTAGGGCTATGGTTAGGGTTAGAGTTATGATTAAGGCTAGGGTTTAGGGATAGGATGAGGGCTAGTGTTTGTACTAGGTTTAGGGCTAGTATTAGGTCTAGGTCTAATGTCAGGTTTAGGGTTACAATTAGGGATAGATTTATTGTTAGGTTTATGGCTTGGTCAAGTGTAAGATTAGGTTTATGGTAAGAGTCAGGTTTAGAGCTAGGGTTATTATTAGGTTCAGAATCAAGGTTAGGGTTAGGGTTAAGTTAGGGTTTAAGTTTAGGGCTCAAATTAGCATTAGGATTGGGGTTAGGGTAATGACAAGGTTAGGTTTAGGGTTTAGGTGTGGTTTAGTGTAATGGATATGGTTAGGTTAGGCCTAGGGTTTGCATATGGGTTAGGGTTATCATTATGTTAATGGATAGAGTGAGACCTAAGATTAGGTCTAGGGTTATGTTAGGACTAGGGCTTTTGTTTGGGCTACTGCTAGGTTTAAGTTAAGGGTTAAAGCTAGGTTTAAGACTCTGATTAAGGATAAGTTAGGTTAGGGCTATGGTTAAGACTACGGCTAATGTACGAACTAAGGTTATGATTAGCACTAGTTATAGGGTTAGGGTTAAGGCTATGTCTAGTGTTAGGGTTAGATTTATGGTTATGTTGATTTTAGAGCTAGGTTTATTTTTTGGGTCAGATTCATGGTCAGGATTAGTTTTCAGGGTAGGTTTAGGACTAGAATTAGGGATAGGGATAGGGTTAGAGCTAGGTGTAGGTTTAGAGTTTGGTTTAGGTTAAGGGTTAGGATTAGGGTTATGGCTCAGTTTTGTTTTAGGCCTAGGTCTAAGGTTACAACTAAGATTTTGGCTAGGTTTAGGATTATGGTAAGGAAAAAGTTTGTAACTACGTATAGGGCTAAGGCAAGAGTTATATTTAGTCTTAGAGCTTTGATTATATTAAGTGTTAGGGATAAGGCTAAATTAGGTCTGGGATTAGGTCAAAGGTTAGTGTTAGATTTAGGCCTAGTGCTAGGGTTAGATTTAATGTTAGGTTTTGGGCTAGTACTAGGTTTAGGGTAAGGAATGAGATTATACGTAGTTTTAGGCCTAGGGTGAGGGTTAAAATTAGGGTAAGGTTTAGGGTTGGGTTTAGGATTAGGTTAGAATTATGTCTAGGATGTGTGATAATGTTTTTGTTAGGGTTAGGACTGGGATTAGAGCCAAGGCTAATGTCAAGTCTAGGGTTAGAATTAGGAATAGTTTTAGGGTTAGGTTTAAATCTAGGTTTATTGTAAGGGTTAGGTTTATGGTAAGGGTCAGGTTTATAGCTAGGAGTATTATCAGGGTCAGTGTTAGGGTTTAGTTTATGTTAAGGTTTAAGGTTAGGGCTGGAATTAGCAATAGGTTTAGTCCTAGGTTAATGATAGGTTTAGGTTTAGGGTTCAAGTTAGGTGTAGGGTAATGGATAAGGTTAGGGATCAGGATAGGATTATTGTTTGGCCTAGGTTTAGCATAAGGGTTAAGGTTATCCTTAGGACAATGGATAGGTTTACAGCTAGGGTTAGGGCTAGGGTTATGTTTAGAATTAGGTCTAAGGTTGGGCTTAGGCTTAGGGTTATGGCTATGGTTAGGGTTAGGGTTAGCTTTAGGGTTAAATAGGGTAGGGCTTTGATCAGGGCTAGGCTTTTAATAGGATAAGGCTATGGCTAAATTAAGAACTTGTTATGATTAGGGCTAGTTAGGGCTAGGTATAGTTTCAGACTTAAGGTGATATTTAGAGCTAGGGTTAGTGTCACTTCAGTGTTCAGGTTAGGATTATGGCTAGGATTAAAGCCAGAATTACAACTAGGATTATGTCTAGGGGTAGAGTTAGTGTTTATCTTAGGCTAAGTGTTATTATTAGGGCTAGATCTATGTTTTTATTTAGGTCTAGGGCTAGAGTTATGACTAGATTTAGGATTAGATTTAGGTCTAGGGCTAGTGTTAGAGTTAAGTTTAGGTACAAGTTTATCGGTAGGGCTATTGTTAGAGTTTGGTTTAGGTTTAGGTTCAGGTTTAGACCTACAATTAGTGTTAGGGTCAGGATAAGGATCAGGGTTAGGGTTAGGGTTTTGGCTATGGTTAGATCTAGAATGAGGGCTAAGGTTAGGACAAGTAATAGGGTTAGGGTTGGGCTTAGGTTAAAAATTAGGGTTAGAATTAGGTTTAGCATTAGTGTTAGGGTTTGGCTTAGGGTAAGGGATAGGGTTAAATCTAGGGTTAGGGTTAAAGTTAGGTTTAGAGCTCAGATTAGGGCTAGTTTTTGTTTTAGGATTAGGGCTAGGTTTAGAGCAATGGCTAGTTTAAGAACTAGGGTTATAACTAGGGTTAGTTTTAGTGTCATGGCTAAGTGTTAGACCTCTAGTTTTGCGATAGGGTTTAATTTTAGGGTGATATTTAGAGCTAATGTTAGTTTTAGGTTAATAGTCAGTGTCAGGGTTAGTTTTAAGGTTAGGGATAGTACTCAAATTACACCTAGGGTTACTGTAAGTGTTCGGTTTAATGTTAGGATGGTGTTTAGAGCAAGGGTAAGTGTTAGGAGAAGAGTCAGAGTCACAGTTAGTATTAGGGTTAAGGTTAGGACTCAAATTAGTCTAGGGTTAGGTGTAGGTGTAGTTTTAGGATTTGGTTTAAGTTAAGGTGTAGTTTTAGGGCTATTGCTCTATTTTGATTTACTGCTAGAGTTTGGGTTTGGGCTATTTTTACGAGTTTTGTTAGGATTAGGGCTAGTGTCAATGTTAGGTTTACGGTTAGGGTTAGATTTTGAGTTAGGGTTAGATCTAGGTTTACAGTTAGGAATAAGGATAGGGCAAGGTTTATGGCTAGGGTTAGAGCTAGAGTTAGGGCTAGGCTTAGGGTTACGGTAAGGGATAGGTTTAGACCTAGGGATAAGGCTAGAGTGAAAGTTAGAGTTAGTCTTCGGGCTGTGGTTAGGGTTATGCATAGATTTTAATTAGGGCTACAATTAGGGCTGTGGTTGTTGTTCAGCTTAGGCCTAGCATTAGTTTTAGGGGTTGGTATAAATTTAGGGTAAGGATTGGCATTATAGCTAGGTTTAGAGGTAGATTGAGGGTTATAATTAGAGTTAGGCCTATGGTTAGGGTTATGGTTATGATTAAGGCTACTTTAGGGCTACAATGAAGGCTAGGTTTTGTTTTAGGGTAGGCCTAGGATTAGGGCTATGGCTCATATCAAGTCTAGGGTTATGGTCAAAGATAGTTTTAGGGTTAGGTTTATGGATACAGGTAGAGTAAGGGTTATGTTTAGCTTTAGGGTCAGGTTTAGAGTTAGGGGTAATATTAGGGTAAGGGTCTGGATTAGGGTTTGGAATAGGTTAAGGTTTAAATTTAGGGATTGAATTAGCATTAGTGTTAGGGTTATATTTAAGGTAATGAATAAAATTTGAGGTAGGATTTGTGCTATGTTTGCAGTTAGGATTAGGGCAAAGGTTATGGTTAGGTTACATTTATGGTAATAGAGTTTGAGCTAGCATTAGGGCTAGGGCAAGTTTGAGGCTTAGGGCTAGGGTTAGGGATATTGTTATGCTTACAGCTAGTTTTAATGCTACATTTAGGACTAGGATTTGGGAGAGGTTTATGGCTAGTGTTAGGACTATAAGTAATGTAAGAGATAGGATTATTGTTCTGGCTAATTTTAAGATTAGGGTTATGGATAGGTCTAATGTTAGGGATAGGTTTTGTGTTAGGATAAGGTTCAGAGCTAGGGTTTGTGTGAGGATAAGGTCAGTGTTCGGATTAACATTGGATTTATGGTTAGGACCACAATTTTACTAGGGTTAGTCATTGCATTAGACTAATGGCTATAGTTAGTGCAAGGGCTAGATTTTTGTTTAGGGCTAGGGCTAGAGTTTTGGCTATATTTAGGATTAAGGTTAGGTATAGTGCTAATGTTATGGTTAGGTTTATGTATAGGTTTACACATTGAACTACTGTTAGTGTTTGATATAGTGTTAGGTCAGGCTTAGACCTAGGGTTAGTGTTAGGGTTAGAATAAGGGTCAGGGATAGGCTAAGGGTTTGGATTAGGGT
Source organism: Urocitellus parryii (assembly GCF_045843805.1). Lineage (NCBI taxonomy): Eukaryota > Metazoa > Chordata > Mammalia > Rodentia > Sciuridae > Urocitellus > Urocitellus parryii. The sequence continues at coordinate 122,155,643 of NC_135535.1, read as the reverse complement.
TAGAGATAGAATGAGGCCTAGGGTTAGAACTAGCAATACAGTTAGGTTTTGGGGTAGGCTAAGGATTAGGGTTAGGACTAGGGTAGCATTAGGGTGAGATTTTGGCTTAGGGTAAAAGATAGGGTTAGAGATTGGGTTAAAGTTAAGTCTAGGGTTAGGGTTAGGGTTAGGGTTAAAGGTAGGGTTAGGGTTCAGATTAAGGATAGGTTTTGTGTTAGGGTTAGGGCTCTCGCTAATGTATGACCTGGCATTACGATTAGGGCTAGATTTAGGATTAGGTTTAGGGATAAGTTTAGTATTTGGGTTAGGTTTAGGATTAGAATGATGTTTAGAGCTAGGGTTAGTTTTAGGATCAGAGTTTGGGTCATTATTAATTCCACGGTTAGGTTTAGGACTCAAATTAGGGCTACAGTAAGAGTTAGGCATAGTGTTAGGATGTGTTTATGTTAAGGGTTAGGATTAGTGCTGTAGCTCAGTTTTGCTTGAATATTATGGCTAGGGTTAGGACTTGTTTTAAAATTAACATTAGGGTTAGGGCTAGTATTAGGGTGAGGATGAGGTTTAAGTTTAGGTTTAGATTTAGAGCTAGGGTTAGATTTAGGTTTAGGGCTAAGATTAGGACTCGGCTTTGGGTTATAGTAAGGGATATTATAGGGTTAGAACTAGCGATATGATATTATAGGGTTAGAACTATGAATAGGGCTAGGGTAAGAGTTAGACGTAGTCATAGGGCTAGAGATATGATTAGATTTAAGGTTAGGGCTAAATTTGGTCTAGGAATAGAGCTAGGGTTAGTATGAGGGCTAGGCCATGGTTTAGGGATAGGGTTAGGATTAGGGGTAGGATACGGTATGATATTATAACTAGGTTAAGGGCTAGGGAGAGTGTTCACTTTAAGGTTAGGCCTAGTGTTAGGGTTAGGGTAAGGATTAAGGCTAAGTTTAGGGTCAGGTTTATGGCTATGGTTATTTTTAACATTAAATCCAGCATTAGGGCTAGGGCTAATGTCAGGACTAGGGTTATGGTTAGGGATAGTTTCAGGGTTAGGTTTATGGCTATATATAGTGAAAGGGTTAGGTTGAGAGTTAGGGTCAAGTTTAAAGATAGGGCTACTTTTAAGGTCATGGTCACCGTTAGGGTTTGTTTAGGTTAGGGTTTAGGGTTACAGATCAAATTAGCGTTAGGATTATGTTTAGGGTTAGGATAATGGACATGGTTGGGTTTAGGATTCAGGTTAGGTTTAGGATAATGGGTATTTTTAGGGTAATAGTTAGAATTAGGGTTATCCTAGGATTAGTATTAGGGTTAGGGTTAGTGTTAAGGTAATGGGTAGGGTTAGAGCTAGAGTTAGGGCTAGCGATATGGTTAAGATTAAAGCTAGAGTTAGAATTAGGTTTAGAGTTAGGTTTAGGATTAAAGCTAGTGTTAGGGGTAAGGTTAGGGCTAGGTTTTAGATTACGTTAGGGATAGGGTAGGGCTATGGCTAATGTAAGAACTAGGTTTATGATTAGGGCTAGTTTTAGGGTTAGAGTTAGTGCTAGGTCTAGAGTTAGGGTTAGGTTTAGGATTAGGGTGATGATTTGAGATAGGGTTAATGTTAGGGTCAGAGTCAGGGTCAGTGTTAGTTTTAGGGTTAGAAATAACACTCAAATTAGGGCTAGGGTCAAAGGGTAGGTGTAGGGTTAGGGTTTTTTTAGGGTTAGGGCAAGAATTAAGGCTAGGGGTAATGTCAGTTCTAGGGTTACAGTTAGGGATAGTGTTAAGTTTAGGATTATGGCTAGGTCTAGTGCAAGGTGTAGGTTTAGGGTAAGGGTCAAGTTTAGAGCTGGGTGTCTTATTAGGGTCAGAGTTCAGGATAGGGTTTGCTTTAGGTTAAGGTTTAGGGTTAGGGTTAGAGTAATGGATAGGTTTATGTTTTAGGGATAGTGTTAGTTTTAGGCCTAGGGTTAGCTTTTGGGATAGGCTTATATGTAGGGTAATGGATAGAGTTAGTGCTAGTGTTAGGTGTTGGGTTAAGGTTAGGACTGAGACTAGGGTTAGGGTTATACCTAGGCTTAGTGTTAGGGTTAGGTTTAGGTTAAGTGTTTATGGTTAGGGCTTTTGCGAGATTTAGGGTTAGAGTCAGGGCTATGGTTAGATTTCGGTTAGAGTTAGGGCTAGGGTTAGCATTAGTGTTAGGATTATGTTTAAAGTAATAAATAGAATTTGAAGTAGGATTTGTGCTATGGTTAGAATTAGGATTAGGGCAAGGGTTAGGTTTAGGGTTAGGGTTACGTTTAGGTTAATGGTTAGAGTTTGAGCGAGGGTTAGGGCTAGGGCAAGGGTTAGGGTTAGGTCTAGGGCTGGGGTTAGGTTTATGGTTATGCTTAGAGCTAGTTTTAGTGCTACATTTAGGGATAGGTTTGGGGGGAATTTTATGGCTAGTGTTAGGACTATGGGTAATGTAAATGATAGGATTATGGTTTGGGCTAGTTCTTAACTCTAGGTTATGGATAGGTCTAGTGTTAGGAATAAGTTTGGGGTTAGGATAAGGTTTAGAGCTAGGGTTTGTGTTAGCGTAAGGATCAGTGTTCAGGATAGCATTATATTTAGGGTTATGGCCACAAATATACTAGGGTTAGTGTTAGGGTGAGGTTTAGGCTTAGGGTTAGGGTTAGATTTTGAGTTAGATTTAGATCTAGGTTTATCGCTAGGGCTAGAGTTAGGTCTAGGGTTAGAGTTATGGTAAGGAATATGGTTAGAACTAGGGATATGGCTAGGGTGAGAATTAGAGTTAGAGATTTAGGGTTAGTGATAGGGTTAGGGCTAAATTAGGGCTAAGATTAGTATTAGGGTTAGTGTTAGCATTAGGCCTAGGGTTTGTGCTAGGTTTAGGATTAGCATTGGGGTTAGGGTTAATTTTAGAGGAATTGGTGGGCTTATAGCTATTTTTAGAGCTAGTGTGAGGGTTAAAATTAGGATTAGATCTAGAATTATGGTTCAGTTCAGGATTAAGTCTAGGATTAAGGCTAGGATGAGGTGTAGGTTTTCTGATAGAGTTAGGACTAAGACTCAGGCTAGGGCTAATATCAGGTCTAGGGTTAGGTTTAGGGATACTTTTCAGTTAAGGTTTATAACTATGTCTAGTCAGAGTTAGGTGTAGGATAAGATTCAGATATCAACCTAGGGGTATTATAATAGTCAGGATCAGGTTTTGGGTTAGGTTGAGGTTTAGGGTTAGGGCTCACATTATCGTTAGTGTCAAAGTTAGGGTTTGGGTAATGGATATGGTTAGTTTTAGGCTTCCAGTTAGGTTTACTGTTCAGGTTATCTTTAGGTTAATGGATAGGGTTAGAATTAGGCCTAGGGTTAGCTTTAGCTTCATGGGTTATCATTAGGGTAATGGATAGGGTTAGAGCTAAGGTTAGGGCTAGGTTTATGTTTAAAATTAGGGCTAGAGTTAGGGTAGGGTTAGGGTTAAGTTTAGGGTACTACTGGTTAGGGTTTTAAGCTAGGATTAGGGCTAAGTCTAGGGTTAAGTTTAGGGTTAGTTCTAGGGTTAGTGTTAATACTATGGTTAGGGCTAGGTTTATCATTAGGGTTAGAATAATGGACAGGTTTAGATGTCGGATTAGGTTAGGGTTAGGTTTTGAGTAACTTTATGGGTTTGAGCTGGGTTTGGGACTACAGCAAAGGTTAGGTTTAATGTTATATTTAGAGTATTTTAGGGTTACTGCTAGGGTTATCATGAGGTTTATGGTTAGGGTTAGGGTAATTGGTGGGGTTAGAGGTAGGATTAAGGCTAGGGTTAAGTTTAGGAATTTGGCTAGAGTTAGGGTTAGGCTTAGGGGTTTCTAACATTTAGATTAATGGTAAAGGTCAGAGATTGATTAAGTGTTAGGGCTAGGTTTAAGTTTTAGGTTAGAATCAGAGCAAGGGATAGAGGTAGTATTAGGGTTAGGATTAGAGTTAGTGTTATGTTTAGGGTTATTTTTACCATAATGGAGGTTTTGGCTATGGTAATGATTAGTATTAGGGCTAGGATTAGTGTTAGGGTTTGGGCAAGTGTTTGTTTAGGGTTAGTGTTGGGGTTACGCTTAGGGATAGGTTTAGGCCAAGGATTCGCTCTAGGTTTTGTGTCAAGTTAATGCACAGTGTTAGGGCTGTGGGTAATGTAAGGGCTAGAATTATTATTAGGGATATTTGTAGGGTTAGGGTTATGGCTAACTACGGTGTTAAGTTTAGTTTTTCAGTTAGGGTCAGTATTAGAGATAGCTTAGTGTTAAATGCAGTGTCAGTGTTCAGGTTAGAGTTAGAGTAAAGGTTAAAGCCAGAATTAGGACTAGGTTTATGTCTAGGTGTAGGGTTAGTCTTTGTGTTAGGTTAAAGGTTATTGTTAGGGCTAGGGTTAGGTTTTTGTTAAGATATAAGGCTAGAGTTAAGGCTAGATTTAGGATTATGTTTAGGTCTAGGGCCAGGGGTAGGGCCAGGTTTAGATATACGGTTACTGGTAGGGATGGTGTTCGGGTTTGTTCTTAGGTTAGGGTCAGGTTTAGAACTAGGGTTAGTGTTATGTTCAGAATAAGGGTTAGGGTTAGGGTTAGGGTTTGGGTTAAGGTTTGAGCTAGAATGAGGGCTATGGTTAGGAGTGTTAATAGGGTTAGTGTTTTGATTACTTTAAGGATTAGGGTTACCATTAGGGTTAGGGTTTTGCTTATGTTTAGGGATAGAGTTAGAGCTGTGTTAGGGGTAGGGTTATGGTTAGGGGATGGTACGATGTTACAGCTATGTTTAGGGCTAGGGTGAGGGATAAATTAGGGTTAGGGATAGGGTTAAGTTTAGGGTTAGGATTTAAGCTAGTGTTAGGTCTAGGGTTAGGGCTATCATTAAGGCTAGGGCTAATATCAGGTAAGGTATAGTTTCTGGGATAGATTTATGGCTAGGTATGTTATAAGGGTTAAGATGAGGGTTAGGGTCAGATTTAGAGGTAGGGGTAATATTATGGTCATGGTCAGAGTTAGGGTTTGTTTTAGGTTAAGGTTCAGGATTAAGGCTTGATTTAGCATTAGGGTTAAGATTAGAGTTAGGGTAATGATATTTTTAGGGTTAGGGTTCCTGTTATGTTTATAGTGATGGATAGGTTAGGGTTATGGAAAGTGCTAGGGTCAGGCTGAGGGTTAGCATTAGGTTTAGAGTTAGGGTTAGGGTAATGGCTAGGGTTAGAGCTAAGGTTAGAGCTAGGTTTATGGTTAGGGTTAGGGATAAGTTTGGGGTTAGTTGTAGGATTAATGAAATAATTAAAGTTAGGATTAGGTTTAAGGTAAGGGTTAGGGCTAGGTTTAGGTTTAGAGTTAGGGTTAAAGCTAGGATTTGGTCTCTGATTAGGGCTAGGTTTTGGGTTATGTTAGGTCTCTTGTTAGGGATACAGCTAATGTAAGAACTAAGGTTACGATTATGGCTAGTTTTAGGGTTACATTCAGGCCTAAGTATAGTTTTAGGATTAGGTTTAGTTTTAGGGTGATGTTTTGAACTAGGATTAATTGTAGGATCAGAGTCATGGTCAGGGTTTGTTTTCAGGTTAGTGACAGGACTCGAATTTAGACTAGATGTAGGGTTAGGATTTGATTTAGGTTAAGGGTTAGGGTTAGTACTATGGATCGGTTTTGGTTTAGGGCTAAGGCTAATTTTAAAGTTAGTTTTATGATTAGGGTTAGTGTTATTGCTAGTGTTAGGGTCAGTTTAGGCTTAGGGGTACATTTAGAATTATGATTAATTCTAGGGTTAGGACTATGGCTAGTGTTAGAGCTAAGGTTAGGGCTAGTTTTTTGGCTATGATAAGGAATAGCGTTTGAACTAGGAATAGGGCTAGGAAAAGAGTTAGAGTTAGTCATAGGGCTTGGGTTAGGGTTAGGGCTAAATTAGGGCTAGGAATAGGTCTAGAATTGATGTTAGGCTTAGGTCTAGGATTAGGGCTATATTTGAGGTTAGATTTAGTGTTAGGTTTAGGGGAAGGGATACCTGTTTGATTTGCACCTCCATTTCCATTTACACATGTAGGTGAAATTGAAGTGAAACCTTAAAATACAAACTGTTCATTATATCGAACCATTGAATTGAGAGGAGCATACCTTGGGAGTGTACTAAGGCTAGATAAAAGATGACTCCTGCCAACTATCAAAGAAATTTGAAAAATAACTAACTCTCACCCTAACATTACCTCTTACCCTCATCTTAGCCCTAACACTAAACCTAAACATAACTCTAACCCTAACCCTACCCTGATTAGAGAACCAGTGATACTAAAACTCCTGCACATGGAGAGTCTTGTGGGGCTAGCTAAGTGATGAATCCTACACAGCATCAAACAAATCTGACCAAATAATTATGGGAGGTATTTCAGTACATGCATATTTCCCTGTTTTCTCCTAAAGGGCTCTCAGATAAAATTGTTTTTGCATGCTTAATATTGGGGCTACTTTTACAAGAAACATACTAGAGTCCCCACAGAGCACAGATGGAGTGTGTGAAGTTTCAAGCAGCTAGCACAAACCTGTTTGATTTTTAGTCCCATTAACTTACCCATATAGGTCAATATGAAGAGAATTCTTTGAATACAAACTGTTAATGACAGCGACCTGTGAACACAGAAGTCTTAAACCTGGGAAACAGAGTAAATCTAGCTAAAAGATAAATCCTGCCAAGTATCAAAAAAATTGAATAAAACTAACTCTAAATCTAACACTTGCTCTAACCCTAGCCCTTTTCTTAACCCTAACTTTATTTAGGGGACACTTGACTGTAGAAGTTCCAAACATGGGCACCCTAGGGTGGAAAGCTAAGTGATGAATGCAGTGCAGTTTCAAAGCAATCTGACCAAATAGTTGATGGAGTATTTCAGTACCTGCATATTTTCCTGTTTTCTCCTAAAGGATACTTGGATAAAGTTGTTTCTACATGCTTCAACTTAGGCCAACTTTCACACAAACAAACTGAGAATTCCCACAAATAATTGTCCATAAACCTAACCCTAGAACTATCCCTAACCATAAACTTAGGACTGTCATTAGCCCTAGCCCTAAACCTAGACCTAACCCTAACACAAATCCTAGCCCTAATCATAGCCTTAAGCCTAGCCTTAATTCTATCCCTAACCTTAATCCTAGCTCTAACCCTAATTTTATCTCTTGTCCCAGCCCTAAACCTAGCTGTAACAGCTTATGTCAGCCTAAACTTAATGCTAGCCCTAACACTAGCCCTAAACCTAGGCCTAAACCTAACACTAAAACTAGTGCTAATCATAGCCCTAATTTAACCCAAATCTAAACTTAACCCTATGGCTATCCCTAACACTAACTCTAACTCTCACACTAGCCCTATGCCTATTTCTAAACCTATCCCTTACCATAAGCCAAACCTTAGCCTATCCATAGTCCCAACCCTAGCCGAAACCTTCACCGTATGCTAAACCTGAATCTAACCCTAAATTTAAGCATAAAACTCACCCTAACAATAGCCTTAACTCTAATGCTAACTGGAACACTAGACCTAACCCTAACCAAGGCCTAAAACAAAACCGAGCCATAACCCTAATCATAACCCTTAACCTAAACCAAACCTTAAACCTGCACCTAGCACTAAAATTAGCCCTAATTTGAGTCCTAAACCTAGAAATATCCCTGACCCTGACTCAGACGCTAAAATTAATCCTGTCTCTAAATATCACCATAAGTTCATCCTAAAACTAGCTCTAATCAGAAACCTAGTTCTTACATTAGTTGTAGCCCTAATGCAAACACAAATCCTAGCCCTAATTTGAGCCTAACCCTCGGTTTAACACTAACCCTAACCACAACCCTAGCCCTTAACCTAACCCTACCTCTAACCCTATCCATTTCCCTAAGTCAAAGCCTCACCCTAATGCTACTCTAGTCCTAACTCTAGTCCTTAGCCTACCCCAAACCCTACCTCTATTACAAGTCCTAACCCTAGCCCTCATTCTAGCTCTAACCCTAACCCAAACCCTAATCATAATCCTGACACTTATTCAGACCCTAAAACTAACCCTAGGACTATACCTGACCCTAAACCTAAACGAACCCTAATAGAACCTCTACCAGTAAAACTATACCTAAACCTAACACTAACCCTACCACTAGACAAAACCTAATCTTAAATAGAGTCATAAATATAGTCCTAGCCCTAAACAAAAACCTAGCACTAGCCCTAACAATAACACTTAACCTAACACAAAGACTAACCTTATCCCTAGACCCAATGCTAGTCCTAATTCTGGCCCTAACTCTAAACATAACCCTAACCAGAACACTGACCCTTACCCTAACAAAAACCCTAGCTCTAAACATATTTTAATGCAAAAGCTAACCCTAAACTAGACTTATCCATAACCCTAACCCTAAAAATAGTCTTACATTAACCATAGCCCTAACGCTAGCCATAAACCTCACACCAAACCTAGCCATTATCCTAGCTCTAAACCTAGTCCTAATTGAATCCTAACAGTAACCCTAGAACTAAACAAAACTCTAAGCCTCGCCCTAGCTCTAACCCTAACTAACATGCTAACACTGTCCTAAACCTAATCCTAACACTAACCCCAGGCCAAACCCTAACCCTATCCCTAACCCTAACCTTAACCCTAACTCTACCTTAACTCTAACCCTATCCATTACCCTAAAGATAAGCCGAACATAAATACTAACCATAGGCCTAATGTTAACCCTATCCCTAATACTAACATTTTCCATTATTCTAAACCTAACCTGAATTCTAAACAAAGCCCTATTCATTACCATAATCCTAACCCAACATAAACACTAATTCAAGTATTAACCCTAAACCTTCACCTAAACAAAACCCTACCCGGACCCTGACCCTAATAAAACACGTAGGTCTAAACCTGACCCTTATTCTAAACCTAACCTTTACACTAGACCTAGCCAGAAACTAACCCTAAAACTAACCCTAACCATAAACCTAGACCTGACATTAGCCCTAGCCCTAATACTAGCCCTAAACCTAACACAAACCCTAGCCCTCATCCTAGCCCTAAACCTAGCCTTAATCCTAACCCGAATCCTAACCCTAGCCCTATCCCTAATTTTAATGCTCACCCTATTCCTGAATCTAGCTATAACCCCATCCTTTCCCCTTACTGTAACCCTAACCTTTACCCTAACACTAACCCTATCTCTAGCCCTAACCATAGGCCTAAACCTAATAATAACCCTAGCACTAAACCTAGTCCTAATTTAGCCCTGACCCTATGCCTACCACTAACCCTAGGCCTAAGACTAACTCTAACTCTTGCCCTAGCCCTATTTCTATTTCTAACCCTATCAGTTACCACAACCATATCAAAAGCCCTAACCTTAGTCTTAATCCAAGCCCTATACCTATCCATATATCTAACCATAACTCGAAATCTAACCCTAACCCTAAGCCTAAACCTCACCCTACTAGTAGACCTAACACTTATCACTAATCCAAAAACTAGCCCTAAACGTAGCCTTAGACCTAAAACAAAACAGAACCACTGCCCCACTGGAAACCTTAACCTAAAACAAATCTAACTCTACACCTAGCTATAAACTCCTTGCTCTAATTCAAGTCCTAGGTCTTAAACTAACTGTGACCCTGACTTATATCCTAACACTAACCCTAGCTCTAAAAATCACACTAACCATATTAATAATGCTAACACTAGACCTAGACCAAAAACAAACCCTAAAACAAAGCTTAATCATAACCCTAGTTCTTACATTAGCCATAGCCGTAATCCTAGGCCTAAACCTTACAGAAAAACTAGCCCTAATCTGAGTCCTAAACCTAGATGTAATCCTATCCCTAAACCTAGCCCTATCCCTAAATCCAGATCTAATTATATCACTTACCCTAAGCCAAACCCTATCCAAATCTAACCTTAGTCCTAATCCTAATCCTTAGGCTAACCCAAACAAAAACCAAGTCCTAAACCTAGCCCTCATTCTTGCTCTAACCCTAACCCAAATCCTAATGCTAACACAAGCCCTTGGTATAAACATGACCCTAACCCTAAACTGAAACCTCAAAGTAACCCTACCAGTAAACTTATACCTAACCCTAACCCTAACACTAGCCATAGACCTTAACCTAATCCTAAATTTAGCCATAACTCTGGACCTAAACCTAAAAAATAGCATAGCCATACCTCTAACCATAACCCTTAACCTAAAGTAAACACTAACCCTACCTCTAGACATAAAATAGTCCTAATTCTTGTTTCACCCTAACCCTAACACTAAACTGAAACTGCCCTTAAATAAACATTAAACATAGCTCTAAACCTGACCCTAATCCCAAAACCTAAACCTAACACTAGATCTAGTCATAACCCTAACACTAAAATGAGCCCCAATTGGAACCCTAGATCTTACATTACCCATAGCCCTAACCCTGGGCCTAGACCTAACAGAAATCCTAGCCCTAATCCTAGGCCTAAACCAACGCTAAGCATAATAGCAACCCTAAACGTAGCCCTGACCCTAACTCTTGCCTTACTCCTAACCCTAGCTTAAAGCCTAACCATTAGCTTAAAAGTGATCTTAGACCTATTCTAATCATAAAACTAATCCTAGCCCTAATTCTAACCTTAACCCTAGCACTAACCATAACTCAAACCCTAGCCATTACCTTAAACCTATCTCTAAACCTAATGATAACCCTAGCTCAAAATCTAACCCTATTCCTAACCCTAATCATAAACATAAACCTAGACCTAACCATAAAAATAATCCTTGTCATAGCCATAACCCTAACACCAACAGTAACTTTTACCCTAAATCCAACACAAAATCTAGGCCTAAACATAAAGTTAACCCTAAACCTAACCTTAACCTAACCCTAACATTATATCTAAGAAACCCTAAAACTAAGCCTAAACCTAAACCTAACCCTAATAAAAAACCTATCCCTAACCCTAACCCTAACCATAACCATAACCATAACCATAACTCTAGACCTAACATTAAACCTAACACTCGCCATAACCCTAACAATAGCTTAAACTGTAAACCTTACCCTAACCCTAATCCTACCGCTAGCCCTAACCCTAACCCTAACTCTACCTCTAGCCCTAACTCTAAACCTAAAACTAAACCTAGTCAAATCCTAGTCCTAATTTAACCCTTTTACTAACCCTAACATTAACCATAGAATTAAGACCAATTATAACTCTTACATAAGATCTATTCCTGGATCTAACCCTATCCCTAACCATAACACTAAACCTAGCCCTAATGATAGTCATAACACTTGCCCTATCCTTAGCCCTAGCACTAACCTAGATGGAAACCTAACTCTAAATCTAAACTTAACCTGATGCCTAAGCCTAACCCTCTAATAAGCCCTAATCCTAAGGCTGATCTTAAAACTAACTCTAACCTTAGTCCTAGCCCTATAACAAATTCAAGCCATACCACTAACCCTAACCCTTAGCCTAAACCAAACACTAACCCTACACCTAGCCCTAATCCTAGACATAATTCGAGTCCCAACCCTAACTCTAAACCTAACCATGACCCTGACTTATATCCTAACACTAACCCTAGCTCTAAACATTACACTAACCTTAAACCTAACCCTAACACTAGACCTAGCTGTAAACCTAACCCTAAAACTAATCCTAATCATAACCTTAGTTCTTACATTAGCCGTAACCCTAACACTAGCCCTAACCCTAATACAAAACTAGCCCTAAAATAAGCCCTAATCTGAGCTTTATACAAAAACCTAACCCTAACCTTAGCCCTAAACCTAGTCCCAACCCTAGCTCTATCCCTATCCCTTACACTAAGACAAACCCTAACCCTAAAGCTAACCCTAGTCCAAACCCTAGTCCTTAGCCTAACCCAAACCCTAACCCTATTCCTAGTCCTAACTCTAGCACTCATTCTAGCTCTAACCGTAACCCAAACCCTAACCCTAACCCTGACCCTTATCCTGACCCTAATACTAATTGTAGGTCTAAGCCTGAACTTAACCCTAAACTGAACCCTAACACTAGCCCTTCCATTAAACTTGTACCTAAACCTGACCCTAACACTATCCCTAGACCTAAACATAGTCTTAAATCTAGCCATAACTCTAGCCCTAAACGTACAGAAAAAAAAACTAAACCTAGCATTAACAATAACCCTTAACCTAACACAAATACTAACCCTACCCCTAGACCTAAACCTAGTCCTAATTGTGGCTTTTACACTAACCATTACCCTAACCTGAACACTGTCCCTGAAACTAACACTAACCTTAGCTCTAAACATCTCCCTAAACCAAAACAGACCCTAAAACTACACTTAGTCCTAATATTAACTGTAAAACTTGCCCTAATAATAACACTAGTTCTTACATTAGCCATAGCCTTAAAATATCACATAACCTAGCCTTAACCCAAGCCCTACCCTAGCTTTTACCCTGAAGCTAAACCTAACCATAACCCTAGCCCTAACCCTAACCTTAATACTAAACATTGACCTAATCTTAACCATAATCCTAGCCCTAAACCTAGCTCTAACCATATTCATTATCCTAATGATAACTCTAAACCTTATGCTCACCCTAAGCGGAACCCTATTCCAATCCCTAGGCTTAACCCTATCCATTAACCTACACCAAACCTGAACCAAAAACCTAACTGTTCCATTTCCCTATCCCTTACCCTAATGCTAATTAGAGTCCTAACCATAAACCTTAACCTAACCTAAACCCTAACACTGATCTAGACCCTAATAATCCCCATAGCTCTAAACCTGACCTTAACAAGAAAACTAACCCTTACAATAGACATAGCCAAAAAGCTAACCTTAAAACTATCCCTAGCCATACGCTAGACCTGAAATTAGCCCTAGCTTTAATCCTAGTGTTAACCATAACACAAACATGAGCCCATATTTTAGCCATAACCTCGTCATAATCATAACCCTAACTTAACTCTAACACTAAATTTAACCTTAATCCTCACCCTAGTCCTAAAACTAGCTGTAATCCCATCCCTTACACTAAACTTAACACTAACCCTAAACCTAACACTAAACATAGCCCTAACCCTATGCCTAACTCTAACACTAACCCTAGCCATAATCCCAGCTCATATTTAGCCCTTTCCCTAACACTAAACCTAACCCTAGCCCTAAGACTAATTCTAACTTCTGCCCTAGCCCTATACCTAGTTCTTACTCTATCCCTTACCATCACCATATACCTAGAGCTAAACTAAATACTAGCCCTAGGCTTATCCTTAGTCCTAGCCCAAACCCTAGATCTAAACCTAACTCTAAATCTAACCCTAACCCTAAAATTAAATCTAGTCTTAACTCTAGCCCTACCCCTAACACTAAAACTTTACTAACACTAAACCTCACACTAACAATTGCCCAAACCCTAACATTAATCCTTAAACTAGCCTTAACCTTACCTTTAGCCCTAAAAAAAAAACGAGTCATAGACCTAACCCCAACCCTTAACCTAAATGAAACCCTAACCATACACCTAGCCCTAACCCTATCTAAAATCTAGTCCTAACCCTAAACCAAAAACTAAACCTGAAGCTGACTCTGAGCCTAACACTAACACTAGCTCTGTCCTTAGGTCTACATAACCTTAAACCTAACCCTAACACTAGACCTAGCCATAACCCTAATCTTATAAGTAGTGCTAATCATGACCCTTTACATATATTAGGCATAGCTTTAACCCTATCACTAACCAAACCCAAAACCTAGACTTAATCTGAGTGCTAAACCTAGCTTTAACCCTAAACTTAAACCTAACCCTAAGCCAAACACTAACCCTAATCCTATACATATCCCTATCCATAACCTTAGGTCTAACCCTATTCATTACCCTAATAATAACCCTAACCCTCATGCTAAACCTAGACCTAACCCTAACCTTATCCACTACACTAAACCAAACCTGAACCCGAAACCTAAACCTGTCATTACTCTAAACCTAAATATAATACTAATCCAAGCCTACCCCTAATCCCTTACTTAACCAAAACCCTAACACTGACTCTGACTCTAAAAATAACCCTAGATCTAAGGCTGACCCTTACCAAAAACCTAACTATTACACTGGACAAAGCCGTAAACCTAACACTAAATCTGTCCATAATTGTAACCTAGACCTGACATTAGCCCTAGCTCTAATACTATCCCTAAACCTAACACAAACCCTAATCCTCATACTAGCCCTAAACCTAGCCTTAATTATAACCCTAACCTTAACCCTAGCCATAACTCTAATGTTAACACTTGCTCTAGCTCTAAACCTAGCTATAACCACATCCCTTACCCTAAACAAAACCCTAATTCTAATGCCAACCCTATTCATAAACCCTGCCTTATTCTTAGCCCTAGCACTAATTCCAGATCAAAACCTAACTCTAAATTTAACTCTAACTTGATGCCTAAGCCTAACCATAAAACTAGCCCTAATCCTAATGCTAATCCTAAAACTAGCCTAACCCTAGGCCTATCACTAAACCTAGCCATAATTGAGCAATATCCCTAACCCAAAACCTAGTCTTAAGAATTACTTTAATTCTCACACTATTCTGTCACTTGTTCTAACCCTATCCCTTACAATAACCCTAACCCTAACCTTAACCCTAGTACTAGCCCTTGCCCTATCCTTAGGCCTAGCACTAACCTTATACAAAATCTAACTCTAAATCTAGCCCTAACCCGAAGCCTAAGCCTAACCCTAACAATAGAAGAAACCGTAACACTAATCATAAAACTAGCCCTAAAACAAAACTAAGTCATAGCTCTAACTTTAACCCTTAACCTAAACCAAACCCTAACGCTACACCTAGCCCTAACCCTAGCCCTAGTTCAAGTTGTAAGCCAAATCCTAAAACTGAACCTGAACCTGACACTGACCCTAACACTACTAGCTTTAAACATCACCCTAAACCTAAACCTAATCCTAACACTAAATCTAGACCTAAAACCCTAAAACTAGCACTAATCATCATCTTAGTACTTACATTAGCCATTACCATAACACTAGCCCTAACATAACTCAAAACCTAGCCCTAGTCAGAGCCCTAACCCTAGCTTTAACCCTAACCCTAGCCCTAATCATAACCATAACCCTAGCACTAAACCAATCTCTAACTCTATCAATTACCATATCCCTAACCTTAACCCTAATGCTAACCCTAGTCATAAACCTAAACCTATCTCTAATCCTAACTTTACTCATTGCCTGAAACCTAACCTGAACCCTAAACCTAACCCTATCATTATCCTAACCCTAATCCTAACACTAATTCAAGCCCTAACTTTAAACCTTAACCAATCTCAAACCCTAAATCTGACCTGGACCCTAATAATACCCCTAGGTGTAAACTTGACCATAACATTAAACCTAACCCTTAACCTAGATGAAGCCAAAATCCTAACCCTAAAACTATCTTTAACCATAATTCTGGACCGGAAATTAGCCCTAGACCTAATCCTAAACCTAAACCTAAAGCAAATTCTAGCCCTAATCCTAGCCCTAAATCTAGCCTTATTCATAACCCTAACCCTAACCCTACACTAACCCTAATTCTAGTGCTCACCCTACCACTAAACCTAGCTATAATGCCATCCTTTACCATAAACATATCCCTAACTTTAACCTTAACCCGAGGCTTAAGCTAAACACAAAATCTAGCCCTAATCCTTGCCCTAAGACTAACTCTAACTCTACCCTAGCCTAGGAATAGTTTTAACCCTATTCCATACCAAAAACCTAAACCTTGCCTTATCTCTACTCCAAGCCCTAACCCTAGATCTAACCATAACTCTAAATCTAACCCTAAACCTAAGCCTAAGTGTAGCACTAATACTAGCCCTAATCCTAAGTATAATAGTACAACTAGCCCTAACCCTAACCATAGCCAGTAAACCAAAACAGAGCAATAGCCTAAATCTTAACTTAAACCAAACCCAAATACTACACCTAGACCTAACCCTAGCCCTAATTCAAGTCCTAAACTTAACCTTAAAACTAAACCTGGGTAGGAGAGAAGAAGATGGCGGCGAAGGGACTGCATCACCCCAGGGCGCCGTGTTACTAAGTGGGAGAAAGACGATGCAAAACGGCTGAAGGATATCTTTGGGAAGTTCCAGTGAAATTGAGGTGCTCCAGAATCTAGTGGACAGATTTCCATCGTGCGAAGTTCGGCTCTGAGAGCTCCATTTCCCCGCACGGAGGGTCGCACAGCCTGACAGGCGATCGCCCGGAGGCTGGAGTCTGTGGCGCGCGCCGGGGAGCGGCAGGGTGCCGGAGCGGGGGAACAGCGATACGGATCCAGGGGGGCTCCCGCCAGTGGTACATCGGAGCCCTTAGTGCTGAGTTCCAGCTTTGAAACAGAGGAGAGAAGCGGCCCAGTTTGGTTCCAGACACCGGTCAGACCACAGTGGAGAACAGCAGCCGCCATTTCGGAGAGATGATGTAATCATCCCCCTGTTCTACTGATCTCAGCCCATTCAACTACGAACAGGTGATATCAGGCTGGTATTTGCCTGCGTCTAGCAGACAGAGTTCTTGCTCAGGCTCGGGGCGGGGGTTCTTGTGGAGAATACTCCTAGAGGCTCGTGCCGGGCAAGGCGTGAGCCGGGCACTGAGCAGCTGGATTCGGGTTCCTGGGGCTAACCTGGCCCAGGTCTGAGGAAACTGCGGAGACTGCCGGTGGAGGCCAGCTCCAAGTGGAGCGTGCGCTGAGCTTGGGGCGACTGGGTTCTAACTCCTGGAACAGTTTTGGCCTGGGGCTGGGGAACCCGTGGGGGTCGCTCCTTGGAGCCAGCTCCCAGCGGAGAGTGTATCAGATCGGAGAGGCGGGGTTCCGGCTACCTAAGCTGCTTTGGCCCAAGGCTAGGGAACCGGCGGTGACTGCTTCTCAATCAGGGTCCGGCGGGGTGTTGTAGGGGCAGAGTGGAACTTCCTCCTGCGCCCAGAGCAGGCCAAGTGACCCGCCGGCGTGGTACCATGACACCCAAACGCAGCTGGGGCTGAAGAGAGCAGCCGCCCACGCCTAGAATAGGACCAGCGATTCCGCGGCGCAGTAGCCAAGTAACCTCATTTGGAGTAGGGGCTGTGCGGAGCTGCCATCCGAGCAAGCAGGGCAGGCAGACCTGCCGCCAACTGGCAAGACAGGCCAGGTAGCTTGCCAGCGTGGTGGACACGTAACACCGTGGCAGTCGCGTCACACTGGTTGGAGTGGGGGTGGAGCAGGGTTGCCGCCCGGGTCCAGAGGGGGCTCAGCGACCCGTTGGAAAGGTAGTTAGGTATCCCCATTGGGAGTGGGGGCTGTGCAGAACTGCAACCCACCGGCCTAGAGGTCTGCCAGCGTGGTAGACTCATCACACCAATTGGAGTGGGGGCCCAGCTGAGCCGCCACCCACATCCAGATCAGGACCAACGATCTCAGGGCGTGGTAGTTACGTTACCACAATTGGAGTGGGGGCAGAGCAAAGCCACCACCCGTGCCCGCAGCGGGGGCAGAACTGCGACCGATCAGCGGGGTAGACAGACCACCATAATTAGAGGAGGAGCACAGCCAATACCCGCCCTGCAAGGGAGAATTCCCAACTATACAAGAGCAACATAAATAAATAGGGGGTAAATTTCAAAAACACAACAGTGGCACCAAGCAGAAAGAAACGCCAGCAGTATGAAAAGACAAGGAAAGAAAGGACCACAAGCAATGCAGGTCAACTCAACTTTAGAAGAGGTAATAGCTGCAACAGATGGAATGTCAGATAAAGACATCAGGATTTATATGCTTCAGATGATCTGGAGTCTCAAGGAAGACATGAGACAGCAAAATCAGACAATGAAAGATCACATTGACAAACAAATCCAGGAAGTAAAAGATCAATTTCACAGGGAGATAGAGGTAATAAAAAACAAACAATTAGAAATTCTAGATGCAGGAAACTATAAACCAACTTAAAAACTCAATTGAGAATACTACCAGCAGAGTAGATCACTTAGAAGAGAGAACATCAGACAATGAAGACAAAGTATTTCAACTGGAAAAGAACATAGACAGCTCAGCAAGTCTGCTAAGAAACCATGAGCAGAACATCCAAGAATTATGGGATAATATCAAAAGACCAAATTTAAGAGTCATTGGGATACAGGAAGGCACAGAGCTCCAAACCAAAGGAATAAAAAGTCTATTCAGTGAAATAATACGAGAAAACTTCCCAGACTTGAAGAATGAGACAGAATCCCAAATCCTAGAAGCCTACAGGACGCCGAATGTGCAAAATCATAAGAGATGCACACCTAGACACATTATAATAAAAATGTCCAACATACAGAATAAGGAGAGAATTTTAAAAGCTACAAGGGAAAGGAAGCAGATTACATTTAGGGGTAAACCAATCAGGATAACAGCTGATCTCTCAACACAGACTCTGAAAGCTAGAAGATCCTGGAATAACATATTTCAAACACTGAAAGAAAATGGGTTCCAACCAAGAATCGTGTATCCGGCGAAATTAAGCTTCAGATTAGAAGATGAAATTAAAACCTTCCACGATAAACAAAAGTTAAAAGAATTTGCAGCTAGAAAACCATCTCTTCAAAAAATCCTTGGCAAAACATTACAGGAAGAGGAAATGGAAAATAACATTGATAACCAACAATGGGAGGTAGGACAGTAAAGGGGGGAAAGTAGTCAAAGAGGATAACAAATCAGAGTTAGTAACATCAATAAACAAATATGGATAGAAGAACAAACCATATCTCAATAATAACCCTAAATGTTAATGGCTTAAACTCACCAATTAAGAGACACAGGCTAGTAGAATGGATCACAAAACAAGACCCAACAATATGCTGTCTACAGGAGACGCATCTGATAGGAAAAGATATTCATAGACTGAAGGTGAAAGGCTGGGAAAAATCATACCACTCATATGGACTGCGGAAACAAGCAGGAGTGTCCATACTCATATCTAATAAAATAGATTTCATGCCAAAGTTAATCAAAAGGGACAAAGAAGGACACTTTATACTGCTCAAGGGAACCATACACCAACAAGACATAACAATCATGAATATATATGCCCCAAATAATGGTGCAGCTGTGTTCATCAAGCAAACTCTTCTCAAGATCAAGAGTCTAATAGACCACCATACAATAATCATGGGAGACTTCAACACACCTCTCTCACCACTGGACAGATCTTCCAAACAAAAGTTAAATAAGGAAACTATAGATCTCAATAACACAATTAACAACCTAGACTTAATTGACATATATAGACTATACCACCCAACATCAAGTAGTTACACTTTTTTCTCAGCAGCACATGGAACCTTCTCAAAAATAGACCATATATTATGTCACAGGGCAACTCTTAGACAATATAAAGGGGTAGAGATAATACCATGCATCTTATCTGATCATAATGGAATGAAACTGAAAATCAATGATAAAAGAAGGAAGGAAAAATCAAGCATCACTTGGAGAATGAACAATAGGTTGCTGAGTGATCAATGGGTTTTAGAAGACATTAAGGAGGAAATTAAAAACTTCCTGGAGTTAAATGAAAACACAGACACAACATATCGGAATCTATGGGACACATTGAAAGCAGTTCTAAGAGGAAAATTCATTGCTTGGAGTTCATTCCTCAAAAAAAGAAAAAACCAACAAATAAATGATCTCATACTTCATCTCAAAATCCTAGAAAAAGAAGAGCAAAACAACAGCAAAAGAAGTAGAAGGCAAGAAATAATTAAAATCAGAGCTGAAATTAATGAAATTGAAACAAAAGAAACAATTGAAAAAATTGACAAAACTAAAAGCTGGTTCTTTGAAAAAATAAATAAAATTGACAGACCCTTAGCCATGCTAACGAAGAGAAGAAGAGAGAGAACCCAAATTACTAGCATACGGGATGAAAAAGGCAATATCACAACAGACACTTCAGAAATACAGAAGATAATCAGAAATTATTTTGAATCCTTATACTCCAAAAAAATAGAAGATAGTGAAGGCATACATAAATTCCTTAAGTCTTATGATCTGCCCAGATTGAGTCAGGAGGATATTGACAACCTAAACAGACCAATAACAATAGAGGAAATAGAAGAAACCATCAAAAGACTACCAACTAAGAAAAGCCCAGGACCGGATGGGTATACAGCAGAGTTTTACAAAACCTTTAAAGAGGAACTAACACCAATACTTTTCAAGCTATTTCAGGAAAGAGAAAAAGAGGGAGAACTTCCAAATTCATTCTACGAGGCCAACATCACCCTGATTCCGAAACCAGACAAAGACACTTCAAAGAAAGAAAACTACAGACCAATTTCTCTAATGAACCTTGATGCAAAAATCCTCAATAAAATTCTGGTGAATCGGATTCAAATACATATCAAAAAAATTATACACCATGATCAAGTAGGATTCATCCCTGGTATGCAAGGCTGGTTCAATATACGGAAATCAATAAATGTTATTCACCACATCAATAGACTTAAAAATAAAAACCATATGATCATCTCGATAGATGCAGAAAAAGCATTCCACAAAGTACAGCATCCCTTTATGTTCAAAACTCTAGAAAAATTAGGGATAACAGGATCATACCTCAACATTGTAAAAGCAATCTATGATAAGCCACAGGCCAGCATCATTCTGAATGGAGAAAAATTGAAGGCATTCCCTCTAAGATCTGGTACAAGACAGGGATGCCCTCTCTCACCACTTCTGTTCAACATAGTCCTCGAAACACTGGCCAGAGCAATTAGACAGACGAAAGAAATTAAAGGCATAAAAATAGGAAAAGAAGAACTTAAATTATCACTATTTGCAGATGATATGATTCTATACCTAGCAGATCCAAAAGGGTCTACAAAGAAGCTATTAGAGCTAATAAATGAATTCAGCAAAGTGGCCGGATATAAGATCAACACGCATAAATCAAAGGCATTCCTGTATATCAGCGACAAATCCTCTGAAACGGAAATGAGGAAAACTACTCCGTTCACAATATCCCCCCAAAAAATAAAATACTTGGGAATCAACCTAACAAAAGAGGTGAAAGATTTATACAATGAAAATTACAGAACCCTAAAGAAAGACATAGAAGAAGACCTTAGAAGATGGAAAAATATACCCTGCTCATGGATAGGCAGAAACAACATCATCAAAATGGCGATATTACCAAAAGTTCTCTATAAGTTCAATGCAATGCCAATCAAAATCCCAACAACATTTCTTGTAGAAATAGATAAAAGAATCATGAAATTCATATGGAATAATAAAAGACCCAGAATAGCAAAAACAATGCTAAGCAGGAAGTGTGAATCAGGCGGTATAGCGTTACCAGACTTCAAACTATACTACAGAGCAATAGTTACAAAAACAGCATGGTACTGGTACCAAAACAGGCGGGTGGACCAATGGTACAGAATAGAGGACACAGTAACCAATCCACAAAACTACAACTATCTTATATGTGATAAAGGGGCTAAAAGCATGCAATGGAGGAAGGATAGCATCTTCAACAAATGGTGCTGGGAAAACTGGAAATCCATTTGCATCAAAAAGAAGCTGAATCCCTATCTCTCGCCATGCACAAAAGTTAACTGAAAATGGATCAAGGAGCTTGATATTAAATCAGAGACACGGCATCTGATAGAAAAAAAAGTTGGTTATGATCTACATACTGTGGGATCGGGCCCCAAATTCCTCAATAGGACACCCATAGCGCAAGAGTTAACAACTAGAATCAACAAATGGTACTTACTCAAACTAAAAAGTTTCTTCTCAGCAAAAGAAACAATAAGAGAGATAAACAGGGAGCCTACATCCTGGGAACAAATCTTTACTCCACACACTTCAGATAGAGCCCTAATAACCAGAATATACAAAGAACTCAAAAAATTAGACAATAAGATTACAAATAACCCAATCAATAAATGGGCCAAGGACCTGAACAGACACTTCTCAGAGGAGGACATGCAATCAATCAATAAGTACATGAAAAAATGCTCACCATCTCTAGCAGTCAGAGAAATGCAAATCAAAACTACCCTAAGATACCATCTCACTCCAGTAAGACTGGCAGCCATTAGGAAGTCAAACAACAATAAGTGCTGGAAAGGATGAGGGGAAAAGGGCACTCTTGTTCATTGCTGGTGGGAGTGCAAATTGGTGCAGCCAATTTGTAAAGCAGTATGGAGATTTCTCGGAAAGCTGGGAATGGAACCACCATTCGACCCAGCTATTCCCCTTCTTGGTCTATTCCCTAAAGCCCTAACAAGAACATGCTACAGGGACACTGCTACATCGATGTTCATAGCAGCACAATTCACGATAGAAAGATTGTGGAATCAGCCTAGATGCCCTTCAATAGATGAATGGATAAAAAAAATGTGGCATTTATACACAATGGAGTATTACTCTGCATTAAAAAATGACAAAATCATAGAATTTGGACAGAAATGGATGGCATTAGAGCAGATTATCCTAAGTGAAGCTAGTCAATCTATAAAAAACAAATACCAAATGACCCCTTTGATATAAGGGGAGTCAACAAGGACAGGGTAGGGACGAAGAGCTTGAGAAGAAGATGTACATTAAACAGGGATGAGAGGTGGGAGGGAAAGGGAGGGAGAAGGGAAATCACATGGAAATGGAAGGCGATCCTCAGGATTATACATAAGGACATATAAGAGGAAAGGAGGGGTAAGACAAGATAATACAAATCGAAGAAATGATTTACAGTAGAAGGGGTAGAGAGAGAAAAGGGGAGGGGAGGGGAGGGGAGGGGTGGGGGGATAGTAGAGAATAGGACAGACAGCAGAATACATCAGACACTAGAAAGGCAATTTGTCAATCAATGGAAGGGTAACTGATGTGATTCAGCAATCTGTATACGGGGTATAATTGGGAGTTCATAACCCACTTGAATCAAATTGTGAAATATGATGTATTAAGAACTATGTAATGTTTTGAACGACCAACAATAAAAAAAAAAAAGAAAAAAAACTAAACCTGACCCTGACTCGTATCCTAATTCTCACCCTAGCTCTAAACACTGTCCTCAACTTAAACCAAACCCTGACAGTAATTGCAGCCCTAATCTGAGTCTTAACCCTATCCCTAAAACTAATCTGACCCTGATTCCTATTCTAACACTAACCCTAGCTATAAATATCACCTTAACTTTAAACCTAACAATAACACTAAACATAACTCTAACCCTAAAACTATCCCTAATTTTAACCTTAGTTCTTTTATTAGCTGTTGCCCTAATACTAGCCTAAGATAATCTTAACACTAGACTTTGCCTTAAACCTAATCCTAAAACTGCCCTAATCGTAATGCCAGTTCTTTCATTAGCCATAGCCCTAACCCTAACACAAAACCTAGCCCTAATACAAGACCTAACCCTAGCTTTAACCCTAAAACTAACTCTGGCCCTAACCCTAACCCTAGCCCTAGTCCTAAACCTAGCTTTAACCTCTCCCTTACACTAAGTCCAACCCTCACACTATTGCTACCCTAGTCCTAAACCTAATTCTATGCCTACCCCAAACCCTTATCTGAAAAATAACACTAGCCCTACTGGTAAACCTATGCCTAAAATAAACACTAACACTAGCTCTAGACCTAAATCTCATCCTAAATATAGCCATAACCCTAGCCCTATCCCAACAATAACCCTTAACTCAACCCAGACAATAATCCTATCCCTAGACCTAACCCCAGTCCTCATTCTTGACCTAACCCTAAACCGAACACTGTCACTTACCCTAACACAAACCCTAGCTCTAAACCAAAAAAAAAAAAACTAACAATAACACTAGAGGAACCCTAAATCTAGCAATAACCATAACCCTAGCTCTTACATTACCCATACACCTAACACTAGCCCTAAATTTCACAGAAAACCTAGCCATAAGCCAAGCCCTAATACTAATTCTAAGCATAACCCTAACCCTAAACCTAGCTCTAAGCCTAAACCTAACTCTCGCCCTAGCTCTAACCCAAGCTCAAACTCTAAAACTTACCCTAAACTTAACCCTAGCCCCAACCCTAAACCTCACCATAACCCTAGCCCTAATCCTAACCATAACCATATTCCAAACCCTAGCTCTAACTCTAGCAATTACCCTAAACATAACCCTAAACCTAATACTAACTCTAGTCCTAACCCTAACCCTAAACCTACTCTAGACCTCACTGTAATCCTAACCCTTGCCCTAGCCCTAACCCTAGTAAATCCCTAATCCATAAACTTAACCTAAAACTAACAATAACCTTAAGGCCTAAACCTAACCCTAACCCTAGCCCTAATCCTAACCTTAACTCTAGTCATAACCATAGCTCAAACACTACCCATTACAGTAACCCTAAGTCTAACCTAATGATAGCCCTAGATCTAAAATTAAACCTACCATAAACCTAAACATAAACCTAATCCTAGAACTAACCATAAAGCTAACCCTAACCCTAACCTTAGCACAAACCCTAATCCTTATTGTAAGTCTAATACTAACTCTAACCCTAAACCTAACCATAACTCTAACCTGACATCTAACCCTATCAATTACCCTAACCCTAATGATAACCCTAACCTTAACACTAACCCTAACACAAACCATAACTGTTACGCTAGAACAAACTCTAAGTAAATCTTAACCCTAGTATTAACCCTAGTTCAAACCCTAAACCGTACACTATACCTAATCCTAACACTAACCCTTGCCCTAACCCTGACCCTAACCCTAAATCTAGCCCTAATCCTAAGCATAACCCTAGTCCTAATCCTAGGTCTAACCCCATAAATTACTCTAAAGATAACCATAACCCTAATGCTAACCCTAGGCCTAACCCTAAAATTATTGAAAACCCTAACCATATCCATTACACTAAACCTAACCTGAACCCTAAATCTAAACCTATCCATTACCCTAACACTAACTCTAACCTTAATGCTAATTTGAGCATAAACCTAAACCTTAACCTAACCCAAACCAAAAACCCTGACCCTAATAATATCCTTAGCTCTAAATCTACCATTTTCCTAAACTTAACCCTTAAAATGCATCTAGCCATAAATCTAACCCTAAAATTATCCCTAACTCTAAACCTAGACCTGATATTAGCCCTAGCCTTAATTCTTGCCCTCAACCTAATACAAACCCTAGCCCTAATCCTAGTCTTAAACCAAGCCTTATTCCTAACCCGAAACCTAACCCTACCCTAACCTTAATGCTAATTGTAAAACTAACCCTAATCCTAACCGTAGCACTAAAATAAAACCAAGCAACAGGCTTAACACTAAACCTTAACTTAAACCAAAACTAGCACTACACCTAGACCTAACCTTATCCCTAATTCAAATCCTAACCCTAACCTCAAAAATAACCCTGACCCTAACTCATATCCTAACACACATTATGAGTCTAAACACTACCCTAAATTTAAACCAAATCCTAACATTAATCATAGACCTAATTTGAGTCCTAACCCTAACCCTAAAACTAACCCTTACCTGACTCATATCCTAACACTAACCCTAGCTATAAAAATTAACCTAAACATAAACCTAACCCTAACACTTGACCTAACCCTAAGCCTAACCCTTAAACTATCCCTAATTGTAAACCTAGTTCTTATACTAGCCATTTTTCTAACCCTAGCTTTAACCCTAACACAAAAACTGCCCCTAAACCTAGCTTTAACCTTAACCATAACCCTAGCCCTAAATCTAACCCTATCCCTTACTCTAAGCAAAACCGTAACCCTAATAGTAACTCTATACTGATTCCTAATCCTAAGGCTAAACAAATCCTAACCCTATTAATAGTCCTAACCCTAGATCGCATTATAGCCCTTACCCTATCCCAAACCCTATCCCTAACCCTGACACTTATTCTGACCATAACACAAACCCTTAGTTAAAACCTGACTCTTAACCCTTAAATCCCACTGCCCTGCTGGTAACTTATACCTAAACCTAACACTACCATTAGCCCTGGACCTAAACTTAATTCTTAATCTAGCCTTAACTCTATCTCTAGACCTAAACTAAAACCTAATCCGAGCCCTAAAAATAACCCTTAAGGTAACCAAATCAATAACCATACCCTTAGACCTAAACTTATTTCTAATTCTGGCTTTAACCCTAACTTTAACTCTAACCTGAACATTGACCCTGCCTTTAAAACTAAACGTACCTCTAAACCTGACCCTACTCAAAACCTAAACATAATCTAGACCCAGGCATAACTCTAACACTAAAACAAGCCTTAATCATAACCCTAGCTCTTAAATTACACATTCATCCTAATCCTAGGCCTAAACCTAACACTAAACATATATCTCATTCAATGCCTAAACCCAGCCCTAAATGTAAAACTAACCCTAAACCTAGCCCTAACCTAACGCTAGCCCTTGCCTTAGTCTTAAACCTAGATCAAAGCTTAATGCTTACCCAAAATATAAACCTAGACCTACCCCTATCTCTAACCGTAACCCTATCCCTAATCCTAAACTTACACATAGCTCTAAACCTAGCTGAAAACCTACCCATTACCCTAACCCTTAACCTAATCTTATTGATAATCCTAGCCCGAAGCCTAACTTCTCACCTAATCCTAACCAGAAAACTGACCTTAGACATAACCCTAAATCTAACACTTGGCATAGCCCTAACCATAGCTCAAATCTTAAACCTAACCATAAACCAAAACATAACCATAGCCCTAATTTTGATGCTAAACCAAAATCTAACCCTAACCCTAACACTATATCTAACCCTATCAATTACCGTAACCCTAAACATAACCTTAATCAGTACCCTAGCCTTAACTCTAAACCTAACACTAACCCTACCATAATCCTATGGTAGACATCACCCTAAATCGAACCCTCACCCTAGCCCTAACCTAGCTCAAAACCTAACTCTTACACTAAACATAACCGTAAACTTAAACCCAGTTCTAAACCTAAACCTAACCATAACTCAAGACCTATTCCTAACCATAAACCTAGTTCTAACCTAAGCTCTAATCATATCCATGACCCAATGATAACCCATAACCTAATGCTAACCCTAAGCCTAAACCTAACCTTATTGATAATGCTTACCCTATCAATTACCCTCAACCTAACCTGAACCATAAACAAAACCCTTTCATTACCCTAACCCTAACCCTAATGCTAATTTGAGGCCTAAACCTACATCTTAACCTAAACAAAACCCTAAACTTGACCCTAACTCTAAAAAATTTCCCTAGCTAAAAACCGGAACCTTACCCTAAACCTAACCCTCACACTAGTTGTAGCCATAAATCTAACCCTAAAACTATCTTTAACTATAACCATTGACCTGATATTAGCCCTAGTCATAATCCTAAACCTAAACCTAAAACAAACACTAGGCTGCATCCTAGTCCTAAACATAGCCTTAATCATAACCCTAACCCTAACCCTAGACCTAACCTTTTTTTAACCCTCACCCTACCACTAAACCTAGCTATAACAGCATCCTTTATCCTAAACATAACCCTATCCATAAGCCTATCGTTAGGCCTAAGCTGAACACTAACTTTATCCATAATCGTAGACCTAATCTAATCCTATTCCAAACCTAACCCTAATTCTATCCCTAAGAAAAACTCTAACTCTCAAACTAGCCCTATCATAGTTCTAACCCTATCCCTTACCATGACTCTATCCCTAGCCCTAACCCTTGCCCTATCCTAGTCTTAGCCTAACCCTAGATCTAAACCTAACTCTAAATGTAACCCTAACCATAAGCCTAAGCCTAACACTAACACTAGCCCTAACCCTAATACTAATCATAAAACTAGCACTAACCCTAATCCTAGGACTAAAATAAAACCAAGCAATAGACCTAACGCTAAACCTTAACATAAACCATACCCTAAACTACACCTAGAACTAATCATATCCCTAATTTGAGTCCTAACCCTAACCTTAAAACTAAACCTTATCCTGACTCATATCCTAACACTCACCCTAGCTCTAAATACCACTCTAACCGTAAACCAAACCCTAACAGTAACCCTAGCCCTAATTTGAGTCCTAACCCTAATCATAAAACTAATCCTCCCTGACTCCTATCCTAACAATAACCCTATCTCTAAATTCATCCTAAACTTAAACCTAACCCTAACACTAGAACTACCCTTAAATCTAACCCTAAAGCTAACCTTAATTGTAACTCTTGTTCTTACATTATCCATTGCCCTAACCCTAGCCCTGATGCTAACACAAAAACTAGCCCTAATCCTAGCCCTAAATTTAGCTTTAACCCTAACCCTAACCCTACACCTACTCCTAACACTAACTATTACTCTATCCCTAAACCTAAGCAAAACCCTGAACCTATTGGTAAACCTAGACCTCTCCCTAATCCTTAGGCTAATCAAAACCCGAACCCTATCCAAAGTCCTTATTCTATCCCTCATTCTAGCTCTAACCCTATCCTAAACCCTAACCCTAACCCTGACCCTTATTCTGACCATAGCACTAACCCTAAGTCTAAATCTGACCCTAAAACCCTAGACTAAAACCTAACACAATACCTACCAGTAACCTTATACCTAAACCTGACCCTACCACTAGCCCTAGACCTAAACCTAATCCTAAATCTAGCCTATACTCTAGCCCTAGACTAAAAAAACCCTAGTCCTAGCCCTAACAATAATCATTACCATATCCAAACACTAACCCTACCTCTATACCTAATCCTAGTACTACTTATGACTGTAACTCTAACTTTAACTCTAATCTGAAAACTAACCCTGCCTTTAAGGGTAACCCTACTTCTAAAGCTGACCCTAACTGAAATTCTAAACCTAACACTAGAAGTAGCCATAACTCTAACCCTAAAACTAGCCCTAATCACATTCCTAGCTCTTACATTACCCACAGCCCTAACCATAGACCTAAATGTAACACAAAACCTAGATCTAATCCTAGGCCTTAATCTAGCCCTAAGTGTAACCCTAACCAAAACCCTAGTCCTAACCCTAACCTAACCCTCACCTTAGTCCTAACCCTATTTCAAAGCCTAAACCTTACCATACACATAAACCTAGAACTATCCGTAAATCTAACCCTAAGCCTAGCCCTATTCCTAACCTTAACACTAGCCATAACCCTGTGTAAACCTACCAATTACCCTAACCCTAACCCTAACCCTAACCCTAAACTTAATTGTAACCCTAGCCTTTACCCTAACCAAAATCCTAAAACTAAAGAGAAAAATAATAACCATAGACTTAATCCTAAACCTAATACTCGCTATAATCTAACCATACCTCAAACCTTAACACTTACCATAAACTTAAACATAACCATACCCTAATCCTAACCCTAAACTTAAATCTAATCCTATATCTAAACCTAAACCTACATCTGACCATATTCATTACCCTAACATTAACCCTAAACCTTATGATAACCCCAGCCCTATCCTAACACTAAAATTACTGCAATCCTGTCCCAGAACTAACCCTGAACCAAACCCTTGCTATAGCCCTAATCATAGCTCAGAATCTAATTCTTATGCTAAAGATAACCCTAACCTTCACCCTAGTTCTGACCTTAACCATAACCCTAACTAATTCTAATCATAATTCTAATCATAATTCTAACCAAAATTTTAGCTCTAACTGTATCCATTACCCTGACCATAAACCTTATCCAAATGCTAACCCTAGGCCTTCAACCTAACTCAACACCTAATCCTAACCATAACCCTTGCCCTAACGTAACTCCAACTGTATCCATTACCCTAAATGTAAACCTTAACCTAATTCTAACCCTAGTCCTAACCCTAACCCTCTCACTAACTCCAACCCTATTAATAAACCTAAACCTAACACTATCATTACCCTAACCCTAAACCTAATGCTAATTCAAGCCCTAACCATAAACTCAAACCTAAAAGAAATCCTAATACTGAACATCACCTTAATAATTCCCCTAGTTCTAAACCTGACACTTACCCTAAACCCTACCCTCACACTAGAACTAGCCAATAACCTAACCCTAAAACTGTCCCTAACCATAACCTTAGACCTGATATTTACCCTAGACATAATCCTAACTTAACAATAACACAAACCCTAGTCCGTATCCTTACCCTAAACATAGCCCTAATCATATCCTTTACCCTAACCCTAGGCATAACTTAACACTAACCCTAGCCCTAATCTTAGACCTAACTTAGTCCTATCACTAACCTAAAGCTAACCCTATCCCTAAGACTAAGTCTAACTCTCACTCTGTCTCTAAAACTAGTTCTAAACCTATTCCTTCCTTAAACCCTACACCCAGGCATAATACTAACTCTTTTTTTAGCCCCTTCCCTAACTGTAGATCTAACCATAACTCTAAAATATAACCCTAACGCTAAGAATAAACCTAAACCTAACATTAGCCCTAATCCTAACCCTAAGGTTACTTCTAAAACTAGCCCTAACTCTAGCTAGTGCTAATACAAAACCAAGCCATAGCCCCAATGCTAAATCTTAACCAAAACCAATCCCTAACCCTACACCTAGCCATAACCCTAGCCCTAATTCAAGTTTTAAGCCAAACCCTAAAGTTAATATTGACCTTGACTCTGCCCCTAACACTGACCCTATTTTTAAACATGACCCTAACCCTAAACCTAACCCTAACACTAAGCCTAGACCTAAAATCCTAAAACTAGCCCTAATTATCACCCTAGTACTTATATTAGCCATAGCCCTAACACTAGCCCTAACTTAACCCAAAAAGTAGCACTAATCTGAGCCCTAACCTGAGATTTAACACTAACCCTAAACTTAACCCTAACCCTAGATCTAATAATAACCATAAGCCTAGCCCTAATCCTATCTCTTACCCTATCCATAACCCTAACCCTAATGGTAACCCTATACATATTCCTAACCCTATCCATTATGCTAAACCTAACCTGAATCCTAAACCTAAACCTATCTTTACCCTATTCTAACCTTATGCTAATTTAATACCTCAAGTTTTAAACATAAGTCACAAACACTAATTGCAACCCTGATCCTAATAATACCCTTAGCTCTAAATCTGACCCTAACCCTAAACTTAACAATTACATAGCCATAAAAATAAACCTAAAAATATCCTTAACTGTAAAGCTGGCTCTGAAATTAGCTCTATCTCTAATCCTAGCCCTAAACATAGCTCTAATCCTAACTAAAATCATAACCTGAGCTTTAACCCTAATTCTTAACCTCAAACAGACGTAAATCTAGCTATAATGCCATCCCTTACCCTAAACTTAACCATAACTCTAATCCTAACCCTAAACCTAGCCCTAACCCTAGGCTGAATACTAGCACTAAGCCTAACACTAATCCTAGCTCTAATTTAGTCCTATCCTAACCGTAACTCTAATCCTAAGACTACTCTAACTCTTGCCCTAGCCTTATCACAAGTTTTATTCTTAGCCATAGTCTTTATCCTAGATATAAACCTAACTCTAAATCTAAAACTAACTCTAAATTGAAACATAATCATAATCCTAAACCAAACACTAACACTAGCCCTAACAATAATGCTAATCCTAAAACTTGCCATACCCGTAGTTCTAGCAATAAAACAAAAACAAGCCATATGCCTAACCTTAACCCTTAAGCTAAACCAAACCCTAACCATGCACCTAGCCCTAACCCTAACTCTATAACTAACCCTCACCCTGACGCTGATCCTAACACTAATCCAAGCTCTAAACATCACTCGATCCTTAAATTAAACCTACCTCGAGACCTAGCCTTAACCCTAAACCTAAAACTAGTCCTAATCGTAACCCTAATTCATACATTAGTTATTTTCTTAACCCTGGCCCTAACCCTAACACAAATCCTACCCCAAATTTGAGCCTTAAACTCAGATTAACCTTAATCTTAACCCTAACACTAGCCCTAAGCCTAACTCTAAACATAGCCCTAAACCTAGCTCTCACCCTTTCACTTACCCTAAGCAAAACCCTAACACAAATGCTAACCCTAGACCTAACCCTAATCCTTAGCTTAACTTAAACTCTAAGCATATTACTAGTCCTAACCATAGCCCTCATTCTAGCTCTAACCCTAAACCTAACCCTTATTATGACCCTAACTGTAACTCTAGGTCTAAATCTGACCCTAACCCTTAACCAAACCCTAAAACTAGCCCTACAGGTAAACTTATACTAACCATAACACTAGACCAAACTCCAAAGCTAATCCTAAATATAGCTATAACTCTAGCCCTAGAACTAAACAAAAACCCAGCTCTAGCCCTGAAAATAACCCTTAACCTAAACCAAACACTTAATCTACCCCTAGACCTAACACTTAGCCTATACCTAGACAAAATGATAGGGTGAGGAAGTTCAATACATGCATATTTTCCTTTTGTCTCCTAAAGAGTTCTCAGATAACGTTGTTTTTGCATGCTTCAGCTTTGGAATGGTTCAACAAGGAAGAAATCAGAGAGTACTGACAGAGAATTGATTGAGTATGTGAAATTTAAAGCATTTAGCACCTATGCTGTTTGATTTTGAGCTCCATTTCCATTTACCCATAGAGGTCAAAATGAAGTGAATCCTTAAAGTGTACACTGTTCCTAACAGTGAAAACTTGAGTTAAGAAGGTCCAAACCTGGGGTACATAATAAGTGTTAGAAAAAGTTGAATATTTGCAAGTAACAAATAAATTCGAACAAATATAACTGTAACTCTAACATTAGATCTGACTCTATCCCAAACATTAACCCTAAACTGTTTAGAGATTTTTTTTATTATCATAGAAGTCCCAAAATTGGAGATCCAAGTGAGGCAGGCTAACAGATGAATCCTACACAGTGTCAAAGAAATATGACCAAATAATTGGGGAAGATATTATTCATATTTTTTTCTATTCTCCTAAAGTACTGTCAGATAAAATTGTTTTGTATGCTTCAACTAGGGCTACATTCACAAGGAACAAACCAGAGAGTGTCCACAGAGAACGGATTGAGATTGTGAAGTTTCAAGCAGCTAGCACTAAACCCGTTGATTTGTAACTCCAATTTTATTTACCCATATAGGTCAAAATGAAGTGAGACCTTAAAATAGAAACTGTTCCTAACAGTGAACCATTGAAATAAGAAGGACGAAAACTGCTGAACATAGTAAAAATATTTAAAGATGAATCCTTCCAAGTATCAAAGAAATTTGAAAAAAATTAACTCTAATCCTAACACCAGCTCTAACCATAGCTCTAACCTAACCCTAACACTAGCTCTAACCTTTTATCATTTATCACAGAATTTTTTCATAGAATTTTATCATAGAATTCCCAAACTTGGGGGATCCTAGCAGGGCAAGCTAACAGATAAATTCTGCACAGTATCAAAAAAATCTGACCAAATAATTGGGGAAAGTAGTTCAGTACATGCATATTTCCCTGTTTTCTCCTAAAGTGCTCTGGGATAATGTTATTTTGAATGTCTCAGATTTGGAAAACTTTCACTAGGAAGAAATCAGAGAGTGCCCACAGAGAACAGATACAGAAATTTCAAGCAGATACCACCAACACTCTTTGATTTCCAGCTCCATTTAAATTTGCCCAATACAGCAATATAGAGTGAAACTTTAAAATACAAACTGTTCCTGAAAACAAACCATTGAAATGAGAAGGCCCAAACTA
The DNA here is from genome assembly GCF_045843805.1 of Urocitellus parryii. NCBI lineage: Eukaryota > Metazoa > Chordata > Mammalia > Rodentia > Sciuridae > Urocitellus > Urocitellus parryii. Next base: position 122,121,905 of record NC_135535.1, on the reverse strand, counting down.
GGGAAATATAGGAAGGCCAGGTAAAAGAGTAATCATGCAGAGTATCAAAGAATTTTGAACAAAATTAACTCTAACCCTAACAATAGTTCTAACCCTAGTCCTAACCCTAATCCTAAAATTAAGCCTATCCTGTCGATAGAGCTTGGCATTACAAGTCCCAAACTTGTGGAGCCCAGTTCAGCAAGCTAACAGAAGAATCCTGAGCAGTATAAAAAAAAATCTGACCGAATAATTGGGGGGAGTATTTCAGCACATGCATGTTTCCCTGTTTTCTCCTAAAGTGCTCCTGCATGAATTTTTTATGCTTCAGCTAAAGGTACTTCACAACAACAAGGCAGAGCATGCCAAGAGAGAAGTGATTTAGTGTGTGAAGTTTCAAGAAGCTAGTACTAATCCTGTTTGATTTCCAGTTCCATTTCCATTCACACTTGTAGGCCACAATGAAGTGACACCTAAAAATTCCAACAGTTCCTGACAGTGAACTATCGAAAATTGAAGGCCCAAATTTGGGGAGCCTTCTAAGGATAGGTCAACATTGAATCATGAACAGTTTCAAAATAATCTGACCAAAGAAAATTCAAAGCATATTCAGTATATTCACCTTGTTCCTAAAGCACTCAGAGATAAAGCTGTTTCTTTCTACATCAGCTTAGGGCTATTTCCACAGGAAACAAACCAGAGAATGCTCACTGAGAACAGATTGAGTGTGTGAACTTTCAAGCAGCTAGTACAAACCCTGTTTAAATTCCAGCTTCATTTCAATTCACCCCTATAGGGGAAAATGAAGAGAAACATGAAAATTCAAAATTTTTCTGAGAGTGAACGCTTTTACGTAGGAGGCCCAAATATTTGCAGTATAGTGAAGATAGGAAAAAGGGAATCCTGTGCAGTATCATAGAAATTTGAAAAAAAAATTACACTAAGTCTGACCCTAGTCCTAAAACTAACTCTAACCCTAACCCTAATCTGTTTAAAGAACTTTTGATCATAGAAGTTTTAAAATTGGAGAGCGTAGTGTGCCGAGCTTACATATGAATCATGGACAGTTTCAAAGAAATCTGACAAAATAATTAGGGGAGGTATTTTAGCAAATGCATATTTCACTGTTTTCTCCTAAAGTACTCATAGATAAATTTGTACTGTATACTTCAGCTGAGGACTAATTTCACAAGAAACAAAGAAGAGAGTGACCACAGAGACCAGATTGAGTGTGTGAAGTTTCAAGCAGTTAGCACCAACCTTGTTTGATGTCCAGCTCCATGTCCATTACCCATGTAGATCAAAATGAAGTGAATCCATAAAATGCAAATTGTTACTTACAGTAATGCATTGAACCAAGAAGGCCAAAACCTGGGGAACATAGTAAGGCTAGGTTAAAAATGTATCCTGCCCAGAATCAAAAAAATTTGAACAAGACAAACTCTAACCCCAACACGAGTTCTAACCCCAGCGCTAACTCTAACCATAAGCCTAACACTAACCTGTTTAGAGAACCTTTGATCATAGAAGTCTCAATGTTGAGGAGCCTAGTGGGGCAAACTAACAGATGAATCCTGTGCAGTATCAAATAAATCTGACCAAATAATTTGGGGAGGTAGTTTAGTACATGAATATTTTCCTGTTGTCTCCTAAAACGCTCTCACATAGAGTTGTTTTTGCATGTTTCATATTTGGAATACTTTCAAAAGGAAAAAAAATAGAGTTTCCACAGAAAACTGATTGAGTGTGTGAAGTTTCAACCAACTAACATAAACCCTGTTTGATTTTCATCTCCATTTCCATTTACCCATATAGGTAAAAATGAATTGAAATCTTAAAATAAAAACTGAAATCCTGACAGAAAATCAGTGAACCTAGAAAGCCCAAAACTTGGGAACACAGTAAGGCATGGTGAAAGATAAATACTGACCAGTATCAAAGAAATTTGAACAAAACTAACTGTGATCCTAACACTAGCTCTTAAGCTATCCTTAACCCTAATCCTACAGCTAACCCTACCCTGTTTAGAGAACCTTTGATCATAGAAATCTCAAATTAAGGGAGCCTAGTGGATCAACCTAACATATGAATCCTGCACAGTATAAAAGAAATCTGATCAAATAATTGGGGGAGGTGTTTCAGTGCATGCATATTTCCTTGATTTCTTTTAAAGTGCTCTGGGATAAGTTGCTTTCCATGCTTCAGCTTAGGGCAACATTCACAAGAAACAAACTAGGAAGTGCCCACAGAGAACTGATTTATTGTGCAAAGTTTCAAGCAGCAAGCACAAACCCTGTTTGATTTTGAGCTTCATTTCTCTTCACCCAAATAGTTCAAAATGAAGTGAAACCTTAAAATACAAAGTGTTTCTGACAGTGAACCATTGAATTAAGAAGGCCCAAACCAGGGAACATGTATATTTCTCTGTTGTCTTCTACAGTACTCTCGAATAAAGTTGTTTTTGCATTCCTTAGCTTTGGGAAACTTTCACAAGGAAGAAAAACAGAGTGTCCACACAGAAGTTATTTAGTATGTGCAGTTTCAAGCACTGATCACCAACATTGTTTGATTTTGAGCTCCTTTTTCATTTACCCGAAAAGTACAAAATGAAGGAAACCTTAAAATACAAACTGTTCCCAGTAGTGAATCATTGAAGCAAGAAGGCCCAAACCTGGGAAAATAGTAACGCTAGGTTAAAGATGAATTCTGCCCTGTATCAAAGAAATTTGAACAAAACCAAATCTAACAAAACACTAGCTGTAACGCTAGCCCTAACCTAATACTAAACCTAACCTAACCTGTTTAGAGAACAGTTGATCATAGTATTCCTCTAAAAAAGGAGCCTAGTGGGGCAAGCAAACAGATGAATTCTGCACAGTATCAAAGAAATCTGAGGAAATAATTGAGGGGGCTATTTCAGTATATGTATATTTCCCTGTTGTCTCCTAATGTTCTCTTGGATAAACTATTTTTTCCTGCTTCAGGTCAAGGTACTTTCACAAGGAACAAACCAGGGAGTTATCACAGAGAGCTGATTGAGTGTGTGAAGTTTCACGAAGCTAGTACTAATCTTGTTTGATTTCCAGCTCAATTTTCATTCACATCTATAGGCCATAATAAAGTGAAAGCTAAAAATTCAAACTGCTCCTGACAGTGAACTGGCAAACCTTGAAGGCCCAAACTTGGGGATCCTACTAAGGCTAGGAAAAGAATGAATCTTCTACAGTATCTAAATAATCCAAGCAAAAAGAAATTGAAGCTCGTTCCTAAAGTACTCACAGATAAATCTGTTTCTTTCTACTTTATCTTTGGGCTACTTTCACAAGAAACACATGAGAGAATTCACACTGAGAACTCATTGAGTGTGTGAAGTTTCAAACAGCTAGTGGAAACAGTGTTTGAGTTCACCTTCATTTCCATTCACCCCTATAGGGCAAAATGAAGTGAAACATGAAAATTGAACTGTTCTTGAGAGCAAACCATTTTACCTAGGAGGGCCAAACATAGGGTATATATTAAGAATAGGAAAAAGATTAATCCTGCCCAGTATCAAAAAAGTTCAAAAAAACACTAACTGTAAAACTAACACTAGCTGTAATCCTTGCCCTATCTCTAACCATTACCCTAACCCTAACTTGTAATAGAACCTTGGATTATAAAATTTTCAAATTTGGGGAGACTATTGGGGAAAGCTTACAGATGGATCCTGCACAGTATCAAATAAATCTGACCAAATAATTGAGGGACATATTTCAGAACATGCATATTTCCCTGTTTTTTCCTAAAGTACTGTTGGATAAAGATAGTTTTCATGCTTCAGTTTATGGATATATTCACAAGGAAGAAACTAGAGAGTACCCACAGAAAACTACTTGAGTATGTGAAGTTTCAACCTTCTAGCACCAACACTCTGATTTCCAGCTCCATTTGCTTTTACCAATATAGGTAAAAATAAAGTGAGAAATTACAAACAAACTATTCCTGACAGTGAACCATTGAACTGAGAAGCCCATAACTGGGGCACATAGTAAGGCTAGGTAAAAGATAAATCCTTCCAGTATCAAATACATTTGAACAAAAAAAAAAAATCCTCTAACCGTAACACTATCTCTAAAGCTGGCCCTAACTCTAATCCTAAACCTAACTCTAACCTGTTTAGAAAACCATTGATCCTACAGGTCCCAAATGTGAGAAGCCTACTGGGGCAAGCTAATAGATGAATCATGTGCATCATCTAAGATATCTGACCCAATAATTTGTATAGACAGTTCAGTACATGCCTATTTCCCTGTTTTCCCCTAAAGTGCTCTCAGATAAAGTTGCTTTGCATGCTTCAGCTTAGGGATACATTTACAAGGAACAAACCAGAGAGTGCACACAGAGAATTGATTCAGTGTGTGATGTTTTAAGCAGCTAGCAGCAAGCCTCTTTGATTTTGAGTTCCATTTTCCTTTACCCATATAGCTCAAAATAAAGTGAAACCTCAAAATTCAAACTGTTTCTTACAGCAAAACATTTAACTGAGAAGGCCACAAACTTGGTAACATAGTAAGCCTAAGTAAAAGATGAATCCTGCCCAATATCAAAGAAATTTGAACAAAACTAACTTCAACCTTAACACTAGCTAGCCCTATCCCTAACCCTGAGCCTAAAATTAACCCTAACCTGTTTAGAGTTCCTTTGATTGTAGAAGTCCCCAACTAAGGAAGCCTGTTAGGAAAAGGTAATAGATGAATCCTGTACAGCATCAAAGAAGTTTGACCAAATAATTGTGGGAGGTATTTCAGTAAATGCATGTTTTCTGCTTTTCACATAAAATGCTCTTGGATACAGTGACTTTGCATGCTTCAGTTTGGCACTAAATTCAGAAGGAACAAACCAGAGAGTGAGCACAGAGAATTGATTGAGTGTGTAAAGTTTCAAGCATTGAGTACCAAATCTGTTTCATTTTGAGCTCCGTTAACATTTACCCCTATAGGTCAAAATGAAGTGAACCCTTAAAATACAAATTGTTTCTGAGAGTGAACTATTGAACCATGAAGGCCCAAACTGTAAACAAAATAAGCAATGTAAAAAAGAATCCTGCCCAGTATTGAATTAATTTTAACAAAATTAACTCTAACATTAGATCTATCTCTAGCTTTAACCATAGTTCAAACTTGTTTAGAGAACCTTTGACATAAAACTCCCAATTGGGGGCACCTAGAGGGGCAGGCAGGTGGATGAATCCTGTGCATTATAAAATAAATATTTAATTGGATAAGTAGTTCACTACCTGCATATTTTCCTGTTTCTCATAAAATGCTTTTGAATAATTTTTTATGCTTCAGCTTAGGTCTACTTTCACAAGGAAAAAATCAGAGAGTGCATACAGACTACTGATTGAGTGTGTGAAGTTTCAAGCAGCTAGCACAAACCCTGTTTGATTTCCAGATCCATTTCCATTCACCACTATAGGGCAAAATGAAGTGAAACATGAAATTTGAAAATGTTCCTGACAGCAAACCCTTTTGTCTAGGAGGCCCAAACATGAGGAGTATAGTAAGGGTAGGAAAAATATGAATCCTTCCCAGTATCAAAGAAATTTGAACACAATGAACTCTAACCCTAACACTAGCTCTAAACCTAGCCCTAAACCTACCCCTAAATAAAACACTAATCTGTTTAGAGAGCATTTGATGACAGAAGTCCTAAACTGGGGAATTTATTGGGGAAGCTAACAGATGAATCCTGCTCAGTATCAAAGAAATATGACCAAATAATTGGGAGAGTGATTTCAGTACATGCATATTTCCTTGTTCTCTCCTAAAGTGTTCTTGGATAAATTTGTTTTGCATGCTTCAGTTTAGAACTGCTTTGACAAGGAAGAAACCAGAGAGTGCCCATGGAGAACTGATTGAATGTGTGAAGTTTCAAGGAGTTAGCACCAACCTTGTTTGATTTTCAGCTCCATATCCATTTACCCATGTAGATCAAAATGAAGTGAGTCCATAAAATGCTAATTGTTCCTGACAGCAAAGCATTGAACCAAGAAGGCCAAAACCTGAGGAATACAGTAAGGCTAGGTTAAAAATGTATCCTGCCCAGTATCAAAGAAATTTGAACAAGACAAACTCTAACCCTAACACTAGGTCTAACCCAGCCCTAACTCTAACCATAAGCCTAACACTAACCTGTTTAGATAACCTTTGATCATCAAAGTTTCAAAGCTGCAGAGCCTAGTGGGTCAAGCTAGCAGATGAATCAAGAGAATTAACAAAGAAATTTGGCCAAATGATTGGGGGAAGTAGTTCAGCACATGCATATTCTTCTAAAATACTATTGCATGGAGTTGTTTTTGTATGCTAAATCTTTGGGGGTACTTTCACAAGGAAAAAACAAAGTGCAAACAGAGTACTGATTGAGCGTGTGAAGTTTCAAGCAGCTAGCACAAACACTGTTTGATTTCCAGCTCCATTTCCATTTACTCATATAGGTCAAAATTAAGTGAAACCTTAAAATACAAACTGTTCTTTACAGTGAACAATTGAATCAAGTCTAAAATTTGAAGAAAATAGTGAGGCTATGTAAAAGGTTGAACTTGTCCAGTATCAAAGAACTTTGAACAAAACTAACTGTAAACCTAACACTAGCTCTTAACCTAGCCCTAAACTTAACTCTAAATATAACCTAACCTGTTTAGGAAACCTTTGTAATAGCAGTCCCAAATATAGGGAAATCTTGTAAGGCAAGCTAAAAGATGAATCCTGCACAGTATTAAAAATATCACACTATGTAAATGGGGGAGGTATTTCCGTACATGCCTATTTCCCTGTTTTCTCCAAAAGTGCTGTCTGATAGTGTTTTGTTTTTGTTGTTGTTGTTGTGGTGGTGGTCGTGGTTGTTTTTTCATTACTCAGCTTTGGGAAACTTTTACAAGGAAGAAACCAGACAGTGCCCACAGAGAACTGATTGAGTGTTTGAAATTTCAAGCAGCTAGAGCCAATATTATTTGATTTCCACCTCCTTTTCCATTTACCCAATAGGGCAATATGAAGTGAAACTTTAAAATACAAACTCCTCCTGACAACAAACCATTGAACAGAGAAGGCCCAAATTCGGGGAAAATAGGGAGGTCAGGAAAAAGAGGAATCTGGCCCAGTATCAAAGAATTAAAAAAAAATAATTCTAACCTTAACACTACCTCTAACCTTAGTCCTAACACTAACCGTATTTTATTTAGAGAGCCTTTGGTCATATAAGGCCCAAACTTGTGGAGTATAGTGGGGAAAAGTAACAGATGATTCCAGTGCAGGATCAAAAAAATTTGATCAAATACTTGGTTGAGGTTGTTTAGTACATGCATATTTCCGTGTTTTATTATGAAGTGCTTTTGCATAAAGTTGTTTTTGCAAGCTTCAGCTTAGGCTAATTTCAAAAGGAAGAAATCAGAGAGAACACACAAAGAACTGATTGAGTTTGTGAAGTTTCAAGCAAACTTTCAAATCAACACTGTTTGATTTCAAGCTTTATTTCCATTTACCCATATAGGTCAAAATAAAGTGAAATTTTAAAATACAAAATGTTCCTGACAGAAAACCATTGAACCCAGAAGGCCCAAACCTGGTGAGCATAGTAAGGCTAGCAAAAAGATGAATCCATCCCAGTATCAAAGAAATTTGAACAAAAATAACTCTAACTATAACACTAGCTCTAAACATAACCTAACCCTAATTATCACCCTAACACTTACCTGTATAGAGAACCATTGATTCTAGAAGTCTCAAACTTGGAAGCCTAGTGGGGAAAGCTAAAAGATGAATACTGCACTATATCAATGAAATCTGACCAAATCATTGGGAGACTTATTTCAGTACATACATATTTCTCTGTTTTCTCCTTAAGGGCTCTCAGATACAGTTGCTTTTGCATGCTTCATCTTTGGCCTACCTTCAAAAGAAAGAAACCAGAGAGTGCCCACCAAAAAGTGATTGTGTGAACTTTCAAGCACTTTCTACCAACCCTGTTCATTTCCAGCTCAGTTTTTATTTATATCAATACACCATAATGTAGGAAAACATTAAAATACAAACTGTTCCTGACAGCAAACCTTTGAACCAAAAAGTCCCAACCATGGCTTAGTTAAAGATGAATCCTGCCAGTATCATAGAAATTTTAGGAAAACTAGGGCTGCGTGGGTGCTCTTGGTGCAGAGGGAAGGCACAGCACGTTTTGCTCTCATCGCAGACCAAGCAGAAGAAAGTCTCGGTGGAGCATAAGCTATCATCACAGACAGAAGCTCTGGATAGGGCCCAAGGTCACCCCAGAAACATCCACCTCTCCAAATAAATACCCTACATGGGTAACAGATGGAATCTATCTTGGAAAACATTAATCACAATCTAACGGTGAGCGTGGCTACCAGCTCAGTTCTGAGGCTGCTCAGGTTCCTGGTTTCCAACTCCCTACCTCCCGCTGTGATAATCAAGATTTTTCACACATGATTTGGAGGCCATAGCTATCAATGCAGAACAGCAACTGTACAGGCACCTGGTTTTCAACTCAGAGACTAGAGTAGGGAGGCTGCAGGTAGATGCTCGAGCCCTCTCACCCTGGCCACCTCCACCACACTGAGCACAGAGACTCAAGCTAGAAATAGACATCTCCACTTACTGCAAGAAAAGAAAACAGAGTTCTGAGAGACTTTTTTCTTTCTTAATTTTCTTTTCTAGTTCTTCTCATCCATTTTCTTCTAGCCTTTCCCCTCTGGTCCTCACAACCTCAACAAATGTGAAAGCAATAACTTTGCATAAAATTGGACTTTAATAAATGAATCACAAGAATAGTATAATATACAGGAATTGCATAGGCCCCACCTAACCCCATTTGTTTTCTATTATTTTTTTCTCCCTCTTTTTTTTTGCCTTGTTATTTTTTGCTTCTTTTTTCTTCCTCCCTCTATCCCACATTCAGCCTCCTAATTTTTACTATTTATACACTGGGTGATATTATGAATACAGAAAATGAATTTGAATTTATATATGTTTTCCATAAATTACCCCTGTCTATTCATTGGAGTTCTCCTCCAATTTGCTAAGATAGATTAATTCCATACCCTCACTCCTTTCCCCCTTAACATAGCATCCTACCCCTGACCACCAGTTCTCTATATACCACCACAAATGGAATGCCTTTTATGAAACTAATGACTATATTCTAAATAATAATTGAAGCCACATCTCTAGACATAGATTTTAAATATAAATGTATTTATAATTGTTAGGCTTAGGCTTCAGTTTAAGGTTAGATGTAGAGTTAGGACTAGGGCTAAGGATAGGGCAAGGGTAAGGACGAGGGTTAAGGCTAGGATTAGAGTTATGGTAGTGATAGGGCTACTGTGAGAGATAGAGTTAGTCTTAGGGATAGGGTTAGGGTTATGGTTAGGGATAGGGCTAAATTAGGTCTAGGTTAGTGTTAGGTTTAGGCCTCAGCTTAGGGTTAGAGTTAGGGTTATGTGTAAGTTAAGGAAATGGGTTATAGCTAGGTTGAGGGATAAGGTGAGGGTTAGTATTAGGGTTAGTTCTAGGGCTAGGGTTAGAGTTATAATTAAGGGTACGCTTAGGGCTAGGATGTGGGCTAGTGTTTGTGTTAGGGTTAGGACTAGTATTAGGGCTAGGGTAACGTCAGGTCTAGTGTTACAGTTAGGAATAGATTTAGTGTTAGGTTTATGGCTTGGTCCACTGTAAGGGTTAGGTTTAGGGTAAGGGGCAGGGTTAGAGCTATGGTTATTATTAGGGTCAGGTTCAGGAATAGGGTTTGGTTTAGGTTAGGGTTTAGGTTCAATGCTAGAATTAGCATTAGTTTTAGTGTTAGGGTGATGACAGGGTTAGGTTTAGGGTTTAGAGGTTGTTTAGTGTAATGGATAGTGTTAGGTTTAGGCTTAAGAATAGCAAAAGGATTAGGGTTATAATTAAAGTAATGGATAGGATTGGACCTAATGTTAAGGTTAGGATTATGTATAGGATCAGGGCTTTTGTTTGGGTTAGCTTTAGGTTCAAATTTAGGATTAAAGATAGGTTTAGTACTTGGATTAAGGCTAGGTTTTGGGTTAGGTTAGGGCTATCATTAAGGCTATGGGTAATGAATGGAGTAGGGTTATGATTAGCACTAGTTATAAGGTTAGGGTTAGGGCTAGGTCTACTGTTAGGGTTAGGTTTACGGTTACAATGATGTTTAGAGCTAAGGTTAGTGTTTGGGTCAGATTCAGAGTCTGGATTAGTTTTCACGTTAGGGTTAGGACTAGAATTAGAGATAGGGTTAAGGCTAGCTGTGGGTAAGGGTTTGGTTTAGGTTAAGCAATAGAGTTAGGGCTATGACTTGGTTTTGATTTAGGGCTAGGGTAGGGTTACAGCTAGTTTTAGGATGAGTGTTAGTGTTAGGGCTAGTGTTACTGTGAGGTTTAGGCTTAGGTTTAGGGTAAGATTTAGAGTTACGTTTAAATCTAGGGTTTGAATTAGGGCTAAGGTTAGGGCTAAGTTTAGGGCTAGGTTTAGTGTGATGTAAAGGATAGGTTTAGAACTTGCTATAGGGCTAGGTCGAGAGTTAGAATTAGTCTTAAGGCAAGGGTTAGGGTTAGGGACAGGGCTAAATTAGGGCTGGGATTAGGGATAGGTTTAGTGTTAGGGTTAGGCCTAGAGTTAGGGCTAGGATTAGGTTTAGGGTTATGGTTAAGTTTAGGGTAAGGGAAAGGATTATAGCTAGTTTTAGAGCTAGGGTGAGCGTTAGAATTAAGGTTAGTGTTAGGGTTAGGTTTATCATTAAGGCAAGGTTTATGGATAGGATATGGGTAAGGTTTGTGTTAGGGTTAGGACTATGATTAGAGCTAGGGCTAATGTCAGGTCTAGGATTACAGTTAGGAATAGTTTTAGGGTTAGGTTTATAGCTAGGTCTATTGTAAGGGTTAGATTTCTGGTTAGGGTCAGGTTTAGAGCTAGGGTTATTATTAGGGTTAGGGTAAGAGTTAGCGTTTTGTTATGTTAAAGTTTAGGATTAGGGCTCAAATTAGCATTATTGTTAAGAATAGGGTAAGGATAGTTTTAAGTTTGGGGTTCAGGTTATTGTAGGGTAATGCACAGGTTTACGTTAGGTATAGGATTAGGGTTTGGCCTAGGGTTAGCATATGTGTTAGGGTTATCATTAGAATAATGGATAGGTTAGAGCTAGGGTTAGGGGTAGGGTTATGCTTAGGGATTAGGTCTAGCGTTAGGCTTAGTGTTAGGGTTAGAACTATGGTTAGGTTTAGGGTTAGCTTTAGGTTTAATTCTAGGGTAGGGCTTAGATTAGGGCTAGGTTTTTTGATAGGTTAGGGTTATGGCTAATGTAAGAACTAGTGATATGATTAGGGCTAGATTAATGGTTAATGTTAAGGCTAGGTATATTTTCAGGGTTAGGGTGATGTTTAGAGGTAGCATAAGTGTTAGTGTCGGGGACAGTATTCAGGTTAGGGTTATAGTTAGTGTTAATGCCAGAATTAGGACTAGAGTTAGGTCTAGAGGAAGGGTTAGTGTTTGGCTTAGGCTTAGGATGAGGTTTAGGTCTAGGGCTAGTGGTAGGTCAGGCTTAGATATAAAGTTACTGCTAGGGCTAGTGTTAGGGTTTGGTCTATAGTTAGTGTCAGGTTTAGATCTAGGCCTACTGTTATACTCAGAATAAGGGTCAGGGTTGGGGTTAGGGTTTGGGATAGGGTTAGAGCTGCAAAGAGGACTAGGGTTAGGACTTTTAATAGGGTTAGTGTTTTGATTAGGCTAAAGATTAGGGATAGATCTAGGGTTACCTTTAGTGTTAGGGTTTTTCTTAGATTTAGGGATAGGGTTAGAGCTAGTGTTAGCAGTAGGGTTTGGGTTAGGGTTAGGATTAGGTTTATGTTACAGCTAGGTTTATTGCTCAGATTAGGGCTAGTTTCTGTGTTAGCATTAGGGCTATGATTAGGGCAACAGTTAATGTAAAAATAAGGGTTAGAATTAGGGTTAGCTTTAGGGTTAGTGTTAGGGGTAGTTCTAGTCTTAGGGTGGTTTAACGTTAGGATGAATTTATTGCTAGGGTTATTGTTAGGATAGGAGTCAGGGACAGGGTTTGTTTTAGGATTAGGTTTAGAACACAAATTATAGCTAGGTTGACTGTTAGGGTTTGGTTAAATTACAGTGGTGTTTTAGATCTAGATTGAGTTTTAAGGTATAAGTCAGCACAGGGTTAGTTTTAGGGTTAGGATTAGGACTCAAATTAGGGCTAGGATTAGTTCTTCATGTCGTTTAGGATTTGGTTTTAGTTAAGATTTAGGGTTAGGTCTATTGTACTGTTTTGTTTTGGCCTAAGGTTAGGGTTAGTACTAGTTTTATGATTAGTATTTGGGTTAGGGATAGGGTTAGTGTTAGGCTCAGGCTTATGGTTATGGTTATATTTAGAGTTAGGTTTAGATCTAGGTTTAGGCTAAGGCTAAGGATAGGGCTAGGGTTAGAGTTATGGTAAGGGATAGGATTAGATCTAGGGGTAAGGCTACTGTGAGAGAGTTTTTCTTAGGGCTAGGATTAGTTTTAGGATTTCTGATAGGATTAAATTAGGGCTTGGATTAGGGCTAGCTTGGCCTAGTGGTAGGGTTATGGTTTGGTTTATGTTTAGGATAAGGGATGGCATTATAGCTAGGTTAAGAGGTAGGGTGAGGGTTAGACTAGGGTTAGGGCTAAGGTTAGTGTTATGTTTATGATTAAGGCAAGGTTTAGGTCTAAAATGAGGGCTGTATTTGTTTTAGTTTTAGGGATAGGATTATGGCTAGGGCTAATATCAGGTATAGGAATATGATTAAAAATAGTTTTAGGGTTAGATTATGGTACTTTTAGTGTAAGAGTTAGGTTTATGGTAAGGGTCATGTTTATAGCTATGGGAATTATTAGGGTTATTGTCAAGGTTAGGGTTTGCTTTACTTTAAGATTTAGGTTTAGGGCTCGAATCAGCCTTATTTTAGTGTTAGGATAACGATAGGATTTGGTTTAGGGTCATGTTAGGTTTAGGTTAATTGATAGCTTTAGCATTAGTAACAGAGTTATGGTAAGTCTTAGGGTTAGCATTAGGGTAAAGGATATGGAAAGGGTCATGGATAGGATTTGAGCTTAGTTTAGAACTAGAGTTATGGTTAGAAATAGGTTTTGAGTTATGGTTAGGTTTAGGTTTAGAACTAGGTTAGGTTAGGATTATGTTTAGTGTAAGGGTTAGGTTTTGAGCTAGGGATAGGACTGGGGTGAGGGTTAGGTTTAGGTTTAGGTCTAGGGATAGGATTATGGTAGAGTCAGTGTTAGGGTTATGGTTAGGGCTAGCATTATCATTAAGTTTATGTTTAGGGTTAGGGTAATGGATAGGGTTAGAGGGTTAAGGTTAGGGTTAGATTTTGGTTTAGGGTTAGGATTAGGGTTATGGTTCTGTTTAGGTTTATGGTTAGGTTCATAGTTTGAGCTAGGGTTAGGGTTATGCCAAGTGTTTAATTTAGGGTTATGTTTAGGGACAGTTTTCCATTTATGTTTAATTTTAAAGTTAGGTTTTGGGCTAGGATTATCAATAAGATTATGTTTATGGTTAGGGTAATAGGTAGGTTTTGAGGTAGGTTTAGAGCTAGGGTTCAGTTTAGGATTAGGGCTAGGGTTAGGGTTAGAGTTAAGAATAGGTCTAGGTTTATGTTTAGAGTAAAGGCAAGTATTGAGGTAGGTTTAGGACTAAGGCGAGGACTAGGGTTAGGTTAGGCCTATGATTAGGGTTATTGTTACGCTTAGGATTAGGTTTAGGCCATGGATTAGCTCTATGTTTAGTGTTAGGTTTAGGCCTAGGGTTAGAGCTATAGGTAATGAAATGGCTAGGGTTATGATTAGGGCTTGTTTTAGTGTTAGAGTTATGGTTGGATGTAGAATTAGGTTTAGTTTTTAGTTAGGTTTAGGTTTAGAGTTATATTTAGTGTTAAAGGCAGGGTCAGTATTCAGGTTAAAGTTAGGGTTAAAGCCAGAGTTCAAACTAGGTTTAGGTCTAGGGGTAGGGTTAGTGTTTGGGTTAGGTTAAGGATTATTGTTAGAGTTGCAGCTAGGTTTTATTTAGGTCTAAAGGTAGAGTTAATGAGAAATTAGGGATTAGGTTTAGGTCTAGGACTAACGGTAGGATTAGGTTTACGTATAAGGTTATCAGTAGTACTATGGTAGGGTTTGGTTTAGTGTTAAGTGTCAGGTTTAGATTGATGGTTTTTGTTATGGTCAGAATAAGGGTCAGAGTGAGGGTTAGGTTTTAGGATAGGGTTAGAGCTACAATGAGACCTAGGTTTAGGACTATTAACAGGGTTAGGAGTAGGTTAGCCTATGGATTAGGAATCGGTCTAGTGTTACCATTAGGGTTAGGGTTTGCTTAGTGCAAGGTATAGGATTAGAACTAGGTTTAGGGCTAGGGTTAGGGTTAGGGCTAGAGTTAAATCTAGGATGAGGGCTCAGATTACGGCTATTTGTTTTTTTTAACTAGGGTTAAGACTAGTGTTAGAGAAATGGCTAGTAAAAGAACTAGGGTTATAATTAGGTTTAGTTTTAGGGTAAGGTTTTGGAGAGGTCAAGTGCTACGGTGAGGTATATGGTTAGTGTGATATTTCTAGCTAGGGTTAGTGTTAGGATGAGAATAAGGTAAGGATTAGTTTTAGAGTTAGGTTTAGGACTCGAATTATGTCTATGATTATTGTTAGGGTTTGGTTGAAGTTTAGGGTGGTGTTTAGAGTTAGAGTGAATATGAGGATATGCGTCAAGGTCAGGGTTATTTTTAAGGTTAGGGTTAAAACTCGAATTAGGGCTAGAGTTAGTTTTAGGTGTAGTAATAGGGTTTGGTTTAAGTTATGGTTTACAGTTATACCTGTTGCTTGGTTTTGTTTTAATGCTATGGTTAGGGTTCATGATGGGATTAAGGCTAGGTCTAAGGCTAGGATAGGGGCTAGAGTTTGTGTTAGGTTTAGGGCACAAATTAGGGCTAGGGCTCAGGTCTAGGTTTAGAGTTAGGAATAGTTTTAGGGTTAGATTTATGGCTAGGTGAATTTTAAAGTTTCAATTTAAGGAAAGGTTCAGGTTTAAATACAGGGATATATATTAGGGTCAGGAACAGATTTTTGGATTGGGTTACGTTAAGCATTAGCTCAAATTAGCATTAAGGTTAGAGTTAGGGTTAGGGTAGTGTGTAGGGTTAAGTTTACGGTTCAGGTTACACTTAGGGTAATGGATATGTTTAGGGTTTGCGATAGGTTAGGATTAGGCCTAGGGTTAGCATTAGGGCTATGGTTATCATTAGGGTAATTTATAGGGTTAGACCCGTTGGGAAAGTATAAATCGCAATCGCACTCCAGAGAAAAATCCCAACATGGCGCCTGACGACTTCCGCTTTCTACTTTCCCCTTTTTCTCACTGACACGAAAAGTTCCCACTGGTGGGAACTCTCCCGCTGGCACCAATTTCAAATCTCCCTGGTGGGGAAACTTAGCCCCAATAAGAACTAATTCATGGGCTCCAGACCTGATATCTGGAAGAACTTGCCAATAAATGGTTGGCCTGCCATTTATCTAAGCCCTGCTATCTCCCCTTAGATCTATATAAGCACACAGCCTTTTGCAATAAAATTGTAATTCTCTCAGCAAAGTGTCTTTGTGTGGAGGACTCTTTCATTCTGGTGCCGTGACTCCGATATGGGTTAGCTCTTTCTAACAAGAGCCCTGTCCCTGGATCTGCCGAGACAATCCACCCTCATCTGCTCTTTCAGATGCTGGCTCCCTACACTCACCACTGGGCTTGCCAACTCCATTCAGGGTGATGCAGGGACTTTGACCATAATTGTCCGGCACACTCCTGACACCTGATAAGAAGGAAGGAACCCACCCCACTAAGACCTTCACTGGTCGCAGTGGACCCTCTGGCGAAGTGCTTCCCTTTGAGGCGTGAGGCTTCTGGGTTTACATGAGAGGCCCTCTGTTTTTTTTTTTTTTCCTCCTCTGCGGGAGCTGCATTGCGCCGGAGCCGTGTCCCACTGGAGCTTCTTTTCTGCTCAGAGCTGAACGTCCGGCCTGGAGCTGCATTCTGCTGAAGCCTTTCATTCATACTACAGTCAAAAGTTTCCTGATGTCAGATTGCCCATGGCTCCAACCCTTTTGGGTCTCACAGATCACACTTCACTGGTGACGACCGAGTAGTGCCCTCTGTACTTTCTTGTGACAGCCAGTCATTTTGGGGATGCCCACTTGACCCCCCCGCCCCGTTCGCTTTGAGCTTCCAGGAAGCCATTCCATCCTGGGTTTCCCTTTGTCTCTCTCTCTTACAATTATTCATTCTCTCTCTCTCTCTCTCTCTCTCTCTCTCTCTCTCTCTCTCTCTCTCTCTTTCTCTCTCTCTATATCTCTCCCATCTCTTCCCGTGACTATGGGTGCCTCTTCATCTCTACCTGAAACCTCACCTCTCAAATGTCTAATAAAAAATCTGGCCATACTTTCCCTCACACCAGACATCAAGCCCAAACTTCTGATCAAATTCTGTACCCAAGATTGGCCTACATATCCACTGGAAAATGGCAATCATTGCCTTCAGAAGGCTCATTAGATCCAAATCTCCTCCAGGACCTTTTTAATTATTGTCGACACCTGAAAAAGTGGAGAGTGATTCCCTGAGTTGAAGGTTTTAGCCTTCTCACACAGCACCCTGCTCTCTGCTCCTCCTGTTCTCCCTCTCAAGTCCTCCTTGCTTGCAAACCCCTCCCTTCCCCTACTTCTACTCCTGACTTCATAGATTTTTCCTCATTCCACCTGGCAGATGAACTCCCACCTTATCCCCCAGCCCCATCTGCCCCTTCTCTCCTGCTATACCCTCCTCTTTCTCTGCCTGAATCCAGGGATCCTCAGCCTTCCGTTTCATCCCCTTACCCTCCACCATCTTCCACCCACTCCACCTCCTCCTCCAGTGACATCTTCTTCTCCTCCTTCTTTTTCCTGTCTGCAGCCAACTGCCTCTTTCAGTCCTCCTGTTACCAGGTCTCAGGGACTCCTTCCTACCCTCATCACTATCGCACCCCTTTGTGAGGTAGCTGGTCCCGAGAGTGTCATCTGAGTACAAGTGCCCTTCTCCATGTCGGACATTACTCAGCTAGAGTGGAAGTTAGGCTCATTCACCACTGACCCCACTACTTACATTCGGGAGGTTCAATGGGTCCTGCAAGAATATAGCCTCACTTATCATGACATCTACATGCTCTTGGTGAATACACTTCTCCCCAATGAAAGGCTATGGGCCTGGGAGCTAGCCCAAGCCCAAGCTGATGAAAATCATAGGACCAATCCCAACAACCCCAAGGGCCCTCATGCTGTCCCAGAGCAGGATCCTCTATGGGATTACAACACCCCTGGAGGATTACAGTTATCTTTTTGCTTCCTGCCTCTTGGTGGGCCTGAAGAAGGCCACCTGCAAGGCCGTTAATTTTTAAAAGGTGCAGGAGGTCATTCAAAAGAATGAAGAAACACCTTCAGAATTCCTGGATAGACTAACCAAGGCCATCCAACAGTACACAAACCTCGGCCCAGAAACCCCTGATGGCCATCATGTCTTAATGACATATTTCCTGGCCCAAAGCTACCCTGACATTAAAGCCGAGCTTAAGAAGCTTGAACAGGGCCCTGCTGTTCAAGATCAAAATCCTCAGACCAAAATCCTTGCAGTTGCTTTCAAGGTTTTCCATGGTAGAGAGGACGAAAGCAAACACCATAGGCAGAGGGCTGAAAATGCCAAATATCAAATGTTGGCCCTGGTCATTCATAAAAGGTCATTACCACACCCTCCTATTAAGACAACCCCTGGAGCTTGCTTCAAATGTGGTACGGAGGGACATTCACTGAGTACACCCTCCACTCCCTGCCCAAAATGCCATCAAAGGGGGCACTTGGGGAGGTTGTTCAGCTGCCCTGAAACCCTAGCCTCTCCTGTGCTTGGCAGAGGAGGATTGACGGAGCCCTGGGCCTTCCCTTCTGACTATTACCATCAAGAAGCAAGAGCCTAGCGTCACCTTTGCGGTGGATGGACTCTTCATTATCTTCCTCTTGTATACTGGTGCCGCTTTTTAGGTCTTGAGGGAGTATTGGGGTCGTACCATACCCTCAAAAACTCCTATTGTCCAGGTAGAAGGTAAACAGATTTTCCCTTGAAAAACCCCCCACTTATCATGTTATATGCAGGGATCCCTTTTGTCCTTCACAAACTCCTTTCTCTTTATGAGCCATTGCCCAATTCCCCTTATGGGAAGGGACATACTCTCATCATTGAAGGTCACCATTCACATATCACCCTCTTTTCCCCCCACATCTCATTTCCTCATGATGATCCTAGGGACAGATACACCTCCATCATGCACCCACCACGACTATCTAAACCAGTGAATCCTGAGGTTTGGGTCAGAACTACACTCTCTATGGCTAAATGCAATCCTATTCATATTGTCTTACGGGATCCTTCAAGATATATTAGTCAACCACAATATCTACTCACAACCACAGCCCTCCTCGAATTAGAACCCATCATCCAGGATTTATTATGGAAGGGGTATCTTAGGCCTACACACTCTTTTTTCAACACCCCCATTCTGGCAGTTAAGAAACCTAATGGGTCCTACAGGCTGGTTCAAGACCTTCGCCTCGTCAACTCCTCTGTGTTCTCCATCCACCCGCTAGTGCCCAACCCCTACATCCTTCTCTCTCAGATCCCTACTACTACTCAGATCCCTTCTCTCTCAGATCCCACACTACTACCCACTTCCCAATCCTAGATTTAAAATATGCCTTCTTTTCTATTCCCTTGTCCTCAGAATCTCAGGATATCTTTGCTTTTATGTGGACTGATCCTCACATCTGCCATTCTCATCAGCTTACCTGTACCATCCTCCCGTAGGGATTCAGGGATAGTCACCATGTCTTTTGCCAAATTCTTGCCCAGGACCTCACATCCTTTCACCCCACCTGTCCTGACTCTCCTCTTCTTCAATATGTTGATGACCTTCTTCTATGTAGTCCCTCTTGGGGACACTCTCAATCCCACACAGCCCAGCTTCTCAATTTACTAGAAGATAAGGAATATAGGGTGTCTCCCCACAAGGCCCAGATTTCCCAGTCTACTGTAACCTACCTTGGTTTTGCTTTGCACCAGGGAAAAAGGAAATAACACTGGATAGGAGGCAACTCCTCTCTAATCTTCCGGTGCCTCATACGAAAGCCAAAATATTATCATTCCTAGGACTAGCAGGTTATTTTAGGGCCTGGATCCCAAATTACTCTCTTCCAGCCAAACCCCTGTATGACCTAGCAAAGGGACCCCCTGGTGAATCTCTTGCCTCTTGCCCTGCTACCACTTCCTCAGACTTCAGCAACTCCTTTTAAAGGCACCCGCCCTTCACGTTCCCTATCTTTCAAGACCATTTCCTATATATGTCCATGAAAAGGGGGGCAACCACTCGGGGTCTTAGGTCAAAACTATGGGCCTACATTTGCACCTGTGGCATATTTGTCAAAGCAATTAGACCCTACCATCCGTGGGTGAGCCCCTTGCTTAAGAGCTCTGGCTGCTGGGCAAATTTTACACAAAGAATCTTCTAAGCTCACATTCAGGCCCCTTTAACTATCCACTCCATGCATCATTTGATGAATCTTTTAGCTTATAAGGGCCTTCAAACCCTTCCTCCATCCAGAGTCTTGTCTCTCCTCACTTCCTTTCGGGAAAACCCTAGTATTATGTTCCTCCCCTCCCCTACACTAAACTCTGCCTCACTGCTCCCACACCTGACACACCAGCTCATAATTGCTTGGAAACCTTGGATGATTTCTAGCAGCAGTCCCATTAGTGGCAGGAAATATTTCAGCAAAAACCTACAATTTCTCTAAGAAAGGACAACCCCTACATGTGACACGTATCCCACTATGGGAAAGTTATTCCACCAATACTTCATTTCCTATCAACTGTTTCCACCCACCAACAATAAATCCTTTACCCATTTGTTCCTTGAGCTATAGTACCCCATCGAGCCCTGTGTTTATGCAACCTGGACATTTCCTCTGGTGTAACAGGTCTTTAAGTACCTCAACGATCAATGTCTCTGGCACCTGTTTCTTGGTTACTGTAGTTCCTCAGCTGTCTTTGTATACTCCCACCGAATTCTGACAGTTGGCCCTAACTTCCTGCACCCGTAGGGCAGTCTTTCTGCCGGTTCTGGTAAGCCTCACTTTAACAACCTCAGTGGCGAGTCTCGGACTCTCTGGTGGAGCTATAGGCCATGCTCTATGGGCATCCAATGACCTTCAACAAAAACTACAAGAAGCACTTGATACCACTGCTGAGTCTCTGGGTTCCTTGCAGTGGCAGGTTCCTTCATTGGCACAAGTGGTTTTACAGAACCAAAGGGCGATTGATCTTCTCACTGCAGAAAAAGGGGGTACATGCCTATTCCTCAGAGAGGAATATTGTTACTATGTTAATGAGTCTGGGCTAATAGAAAAGAATGTTGTTAAATTGCAGGAATTATCGACCCAATTACTCAAACACACCTCCTCTAATCCCATAATGGGGTTCTTCCAATCCTCTCTCGCCTCGTACTTGCTACCTATCTTGGGGCCATTTATTGTGATGCTCCTTTTTAGCACTCTCTTGCCCTGCATAATGAAGTTTCTTCAAACCCAACTGCAGAAAATTTCTAATCAAACTTTCAACCAGCTTCTGCTTAGGCACTACCAGCCTTTGAAGACCGATGGACCCTCAACATCTTCAAAAGAACAGCTCACTCAGTACTGAAGTTCACTACCAGGCACGATGGAATGCAATGGACATCAGAAAGCGGGAGACAATGAGTCCGGAGAACCTCTTAATCTGCCACCTTGGATTCTTGAGTCTTTATGTCTTTTAAAGCCTGCTCATGTCCCTTGGCCTCTTCTCTGTCAATCCCCCAACCTGGAACTTCTGGCAAAAACTGACCTTTGCTTTAATTTTTCTCTTCATCCTGTTTTTGTTTGTTCTGATCTGCTTCAGGTTCTCGTGATGCCATGTGAAGACAACACTTACAGTATTTCCTAGAGTCTCTATTACAGGACCAGTGGCTGATACCAACAGTCTCCTCCATCCAGGACTGGTTTGATGCCATTGATGACTTGTGGCTTCAGGGAACATTCATAGACTTCACCCCTATGGATGTAGCTGTCTATAGCCACTGGGTTTTATTTCTGGCTGCCATAATATTCCCAGTCCTGCCCCCTGAACATTCCTCCACTTCCCATTCTAGGCCCCATGCCACCCCCACACAGCAGGAAGCAGCCGGATCTGACCAACGACAGATCTAGTCTTTTAGTTCCTAAGAAAAAAAAAAGGGAGGAATGTTGAAAAAAGTATAAATGGCAGCTGCACCCCAAAGAAAACCCCCAACATGGCGCCTAACGACCTCCTCTTCCTACTTTCCCTTTTTTCTCACTGGTGCAAAAAGTTCCCGCCAGTGTGAACTCTCCCACAGGCGCCAATTTCAAATCTCACTGGCAGGAAACCTTAGCCCCAATAAGAACTAATTCCTGGGCTATGGAGGTGTTATCTGGGAGAACTTGCCAATAAACGGGTGTCGTGCCATTTATTAAAGCCCTGCCATCTACCCTTAGATCTATATAAGCACACAGCCTTTTGCAATATAATTGAAACACTCCCGGCAAAGTGTCTTTGCATAGAGGATTCTTTCAAGACCTGGGTTAGGGCTAGTGTTATGGTTAGCATTAGGGCTAAAGCTAGGGTTGGGGTCAGGGTTAGGGAGAGGGTTATGGTTAGGATTAGGTTTAGGGTACACTTTAGGGATTGAACTGGGTTTTATGCTAGTGCTAAGTTTTATTTAGGGTTTGGTCTAGTATTATGATTATGGATAGTGTTAGGGTTAGTGTTAATGTTAGGGTTAAGGATATCATTATTGGTAGGGTAATTGATAGGATTAGATGTCAGATTAAAGTTAGGGTTAGGTTTAGGGTTAGGGTTAGGATTAAATTTACAATAAGGGTTATGGTTTGAGCTAAGGTTAGTGTTGGGATTAGGGTTAGCTTTATGGTTATTTCTACTGGAAGGTTTATGTTTAGGGTTAACGTAAGTTTAGATTTAGGTCTCGGGCTATCATTAGGTTTAGATTTAGGGTTCGTGTAATTGGTTGTTTTTGAGCTAGGGTGAGGGCTAGGGTTAAGGGTAGGATTAGGTTTAGGGTTAGGCCTTGGGTTAGTGTTAGGTTTAGGTTAAAGGTAAGGGTTATCATTGACTAGGGCTAGGACAAGGGTTAGCTTTACAGTCAGGTCTAGGGTAGTGTTAGGGTTAGGATTAGCATTCAGTTTAGAGTTATAGTTAGGTTAATGGATAGAGTTAGAGCTAGGGTTTTGGATATTGTTATGGTTAGGATTAGGGCTAGGGTTGCAGTGAAGTTTAGGTTTGTGACTTGGGTTAAGTTTAGGGTAGGATTTAGAGTTTGAGCTTGGGTTAGGACTAGGGCACGTGTTAGGTTTAGAGTTAGGGCTAGGTTTTGGGTTAGGTTTATGATTAAAATTAGGATTAGGGCTCGGATTAGGGCTAGATTTTTGTGAGGTTTATGGCTAGTTTTAGGTGTAAGTGTATTGTAAGAGGTAGGGTTATGGTTATGGCTAGATTTTGAGTTCCTCTAGTGTTAGAATTAGTTTTGGGGTTAGAATAAGGTTTAGAGCTAGAGTTTGTGTTAGAGTAAGTGTCAGTGTTTGGGTTAGGGTTACATTCAGAATGAGGACTAGGTTTAGGTCTAGGGATTGTGTTATTGTTTGGGTTGAGTTAAGGGTTATTGTTGAGATAGGGCTAGGGTTATGGCTATATTTAGGATTAGGTTTAGGTCTGGAGCTAGAGTGAGTGTTATTTTAGGTATAGTGTTACTGGCAGGGCTAGTGTTAGGTTTTGGATAACTGTTAGGGTCAGGTTTTAACCTAGGTTTAGTGTTTGGGTCTGTATAAGGGTCAGGATTTGGGTCAGGTTTTGGGTTAAGTTTATAGCTACAATGAGGGCTAGGGTTAAGAGTAGTAATAGAGTTAGGGTTTTGGGTAGGCATAGGATTAGGGTTAGGACTAATGTAGAAAGTGTGAAGGTTGTACTTAGTGTAAGGGACAGTTTTAGAGCTAGGTTAGAACTAGGGTTAGGCTTAGGGCCAAGGTTAGAGATTGGTTTAAAGCTAGGGTTAGGGCTTGGATTAGGACTAGGTTTTGTGTTAGGGTTAGGGCTATGGCTAATGTAAGAACTGGCATTACGATTTGGGCTATTTTAGGGTTAGGTTTAGGGTGAGGTCTAGTGTTAGGATTAGGTTTAGGAATAGGGTGATGTGTAGAGCTAGGGTTAGTGTTTGGGTCAGAGTTAGGGTTAGTATTAGTTCTAGGGTTAGAGGTAGGACTCAAATTAGGGTTAGGGTTAGGGCTAGGTGTAGGAGTAGGATTTGGTTTAGGTTAAGGTTTAGGGTCAGTGCTATGGCTCGGTTTTGCTTGAGAACTAGGGCTTGGGTTAGGGCTATTTTTCAAATTAGCATTAGGCTTAGAGTTAGTTTTAGGGTGTGATTTAGGTTTAGGGTTAGATTTAGAATTAGGGTTAGATCTAGTTTTAGGGCTAGGGTTATGGCTATAGTTTGGGTTGTCATAAGGGATAGGGTTAGAACTAGGGATAGGGATAGGGCGAGAGTTAGAGTTAGTCTTATTGTTAGGGTTAGGTTTAGATATAGGATTAGGGCTTCATTAGGGATAGGGATAGGAGTAGAGCTAGGCTTAGTATTCGAGCTAAGCCTAGGTTTAGGGCTAAGTTTAGGGTTATGGTTATGGTTAGGCATGATGTTATAGCTAGGTTTACATCTAGGGTGAGGGTTAAAATTAGGTTTAGTACTAGAGGTATTTTTAGGGTTAGGATTAAGGCTATGTTTAGGGCTATGGTTTGTGTTATGGTTAGGGCTTCATTAGGGCTGGGGCTAATGTCAGGTCTAAGGTTTATGTTAGAGATAGTTTTAGGGTAAAGATTATGGCTAGGTATAGTGTAAGGGCTAGTTAAATGTTTAAAGTAAGCTAATTAGAGCTAATGGCATTGTTATGGTAAGGTACAGGGTTCTGGTTTTGGTTAGGTTAATGTTTAAGTTTAGGGCTCAATTTAGTGTTACGGTTAGGGTTAGGTTTAGGTTTATGGATATTGGTAGGTTTAGGGTTCAGGTTATGTTTAGAGTAATGCATAGATTTAGGGTTAGGAATAGGTTTATGGTTATCCTAGTGTTAAAATTGAGGTTATGGTTAGGGTAATGGATAGGGTTACAGCTAGGTTTAGGTCTAGGATTATGGTTAGCATTAGGGCTAGTGCAAGTGTTTGGTTTAGGTTTGGGGTGATATTTACAGCTAGTGTTAGGATTAGGGTTAGGGTTAGAATTAGGGTTAAAGCTAGGATTAAGGCTCGAATTAGGACTAGGTTTTGGGTTCAGTTAGGGCTAGGGTTAGGGTTATGGTGAATGCATTAATTAGTGTTACAATTATTGCTAGTTTTAGGGTTATTGTTAGAACTAGGTCTAGTGTTATGGTTTAGGGTTAAGGTGAAGTTTAGAGCAAGGGTTATTGTTAGTGTCAATGTCAGGGTCAGGGTTAATTTCAGGGTTAGGGTTAGGACACGAATTAGGGCTAAATTTAGTTCTAGGTGTAGGGTTAGGTTTTGGTTTAGGTTAAGGGTTAGGGTTAGGGCTGTGGCTCGGTTTTGTATTAGGGCTAGGCCTAGTATTAGGGCTAGATTTTGAATTAGCATCAGGGTTAGGGCTAGTGTTATAGTGAGGTTTAGGCTTAGAATTAGTGTTAAATTTAGATTTGGGTTTGATCTATGGTTAGGGTTAGATCTATGGTTAAGACTGGGGTTAAGGTGACTCTTAGGAATATCATTAGAACTAGGGATATGGCTAGGGTGAGAATTAGATTTAGTCTTAGGAGTAGGCTTAGTGTTAGGGTTAGGGTTAGGGCTAAATTATGGCTAAGATTAGTGGTAGGATTAGTGTTAGGCTTAGGCCTCAGGATTGGCCTAGGGTTAGGGTTACCATTGGAGTTAAGGTTAAGTTTAGGGGAATTTGTGGGATTATAGCTAGCTTAAGGTCTAGGGTGAGGTTTACAATTAGAATGAGGCCTAGGGTTATGTTTTGGTTGAGGATTAAGGCTAGGTTTAGGGCTAGGATGAGGGCTAGGGTGTCTATTAGGTTAGGGATAGGACTAGAGCTTGGGATAATATTAGGTCTAGGGTTACGGTTAAAAATAGTTTTAGGGTTAGATTATGTTTAGGTCGAGTGCAATGGTTAGGTTTAGGATAAAGGTCAGTTTTAGAGCTAGGATTATTATTAGGGTATGGGTCAGAGTTTGCATTTGATTTAGATTAAGGTTTAGGGTTAGGGCTCGAATTAGCATTAGGGTTAGGTTTAGTGTTAGGTAATGGATAGGGTTTAATTTAGGTTTAAGTTAAGGTTTAGGGTAATGGATAGGTTAGGTTTAGCGACAGGGTTAGGGTTAACATTATGGTTAGGGTTATGTTTAGTGTAATTGATAGTTTTAGAGATAGGGTTAGGGCTATTTTATGGTTTGAATTAAGTCTAGGATTAGTGCTAGGTTTTGCTTAAGGGTAGGTGTTAGGGTTAAGGTAAGTTTTAGTTTTGGGGCTAGGGTTATGTTTAGGTTAGGGTAAGGGTTAGTTTTTTAGCTAGGGTTAGGCCTATTGTGAGAGTTAGGTTTAGGGTTAGGTCTATGTTTATGTTTTTGTTTAGAGTTAGATTTAGTGTTAAGGATAGGGTTTTAATTAGGGTTAGATTTAGGGTAATAGATATGGTTAGAGCTTTAGCTATGGGTAATGTTAGAACAGAGCTTGGGTTAGGGTTAGGTTTCAGAATATGGCTAGGGTTATGTTTAATGTAAGGGTTAGGATTTGAGCTAGGGTTAGGTCTAAGGTGAGGGTTAGGGTTAGGGTTTTGGTTAGGGTTAGGGTTAGGGCTAGGGTTAGGCTTTGGTTTATGCTTAGGGCTAAGTTTAGACCTAGGATTAGGTCTACGTTTTGTGTTAGGTTTAGGACTAGGTTTAGTACTATGGGTAATGTAAGAGCTAGGGTTATGTTTATGGCTAATTTTAGGGTTGAAGTTATGTCTAGGTCTAGCATTAGGTTTTGGTTTTGGGTTAGTGTCAGGTTTACAGCTAGGTTTAGTGTTAGGGTTAGGGTCAGTGTTTGGGATAGGGTTAGGGTTAGGGTTAGAACCAGAATTAGGAATAGGGTTAGGTTTAGGGATAGAGTAAGTGTTTGGTTTAGGTTCAGGGTTATTGTTAGGGAAAATACTGGGTTTTTGTTTAGGTCTAGGGTTAGAGTTATAACTATATTAAGGATTAGCTTTGGGTCTAGGTCTAATGTTAGCCTTAGGTATATGTATAGGTATACTGGTAGGTCTAGTGTTAGGATTTTGTTTAGGGTTAGGGTCAGGTTTAGACCTAGGGTTACTGTTAGAAACAGAAGATAGTCAGGGGTTAGAGCTAGAATGAGGGATAAGGTTAAGATTATTAATATGGTTAGAATTTATGTTAGGCAAAGGATTAGAGTTAGGAGTAGGGTTAGCATTTGGGTTAGGGTTTAGTTTATGTTACGGGATACTGTTCGAGCTAGGGTTAGGGATAAGGTTAGGGTTTGGGCTAGGGCTAGTTTTAGGGTTAAGATTAGGTTTAACGGTAGGATTAGGGCTCAGATTATGGGTAGGATTTGTTAGGGTTAGGGCTAATGTTAGGACAATGACTAATGTACTAACTAGGGTTACAATTAAGGCTAGTTTTAGGGTTATAATTAACGCTAGTTCTAGTGTTAGGGTTAATTTAAAGTTAGGGTGATGTTTAGAGCTAGCATTAGTGTTAGGGTCAGCGTGAGGTTCAGGATTACTTTTAGAGTTAGGGTTAGGGCTAGGTGTAGAGATAGGTTTTCGTTTATGTTAAGGGTTAGGGTTAGGGATATGTCTTGGTTTTGTTTTATGGCCATTGCTACTGGTAGGTCAAGTTTTAGGGTTAGTGTTGTGGTTAGGGGTAGTGATAGGGTTTGTTTTATGATTAGGGTTACAGTTAAATTTAGAGTTAGGCTTAGATTTCGAGTTACATTTAGAACTAGGGTTAGGACTAGGGCTAATGATGGAACTAGGGCTAGGGCTAGGGCAACAGTTAGAGTTACTCTTAGGGCTAGGTTTAGGGTTAGGATAGGATTAAATTAGGGCTAGAATTAGTGCTAAGCTTAGTGTTAGTGTTAGGCCTAGGGTTAGGGCAAGGGTTAGGTTCAGGTTTAGGTTTATGGTTAGGTTTAGGGTAAGGGATGGATTATAGGAAGTTTTTGTCTAGGGCACGTGTTAGAATACGTTTTAGAGCTCCAGTTATGGTTAAGGTTAGTATTAAGGCTAGGTTTCAGGCTAGAATTAGAGCTAGGGCCAATGTCAGTTCTAGGGTTATTGTTAAAAATAGGTTATGGGTATGTCTAGTATAAGTGTTAGGTTTAGGTTTCGCATCAGATTTAGAGCTAAAGATATTAATTGGGTCAGGGTCGCAATTAGTGCTTTGGTTAGGTTAAAGTTTAACATTAGGGCCTAAATTAGAATTAGGGTTAGGATTAGAGTAAGAATAGGTTAGGTTTATGTTTCAGGTTAGGTTTAGTGTAATGAATACGGTGAAGATAATGGATAGGGTTATGTTTAAACTTAGGGTTAGCATTAGGGTTATGGTTATGGTGATGGTTAGGGTAGTGGATAGGGTTAGAGCTAGGGTTATGGCTAGGGTTATGTTTATGATTGGTGAAAGGGTTAGAGTTACAGTTAAAGCTAGGTTTAGGTCTCGGTATAGGCCTAGGTTTTGGGATAAATTATGGCTAAGGTTAATGATATGGCTAATGATTAGTACGGGGGACATGATTAATACTAGTTTTAGGGTTAGAGTTAGGGCTAGGTTTAGTGTTAGGTTTAGGTTTAAGTTTAGGGTGATGTTCAAAGCTAGGGTTAGTGTTAAATCAGAGGCAGGGTCAGGGTTAGTTTTAGGGTTCAGCTTATAACTTGAATTATGGCTAGGGTTAAGAGTAGGTGTACTGTTAGGGCTTGGTTTAGGTTAAGGATTAGGGTTAGGGTTATGGCTCAGTTCTTATTTATAGAGCTAGGGCTAAAGTTAGGGCTAGTTTAAAGATTAGCCTTAGAGTTAGGGCTAGTGTTAGGTTTAGGTTTAGGCTAAGGGTTAGGGTTAAACTTAGAGTTAGGGGTACATCTAGGGTTGTGGCCAGGGCTAAGAATGGGGCTAGGATTATACTTGTGGTTTGGCTAGGATTAGGGATCCAGTAAAATATAGGTTTAGAACTAGGTTTAGGGCTGGGGTGAGAGTTAGAGTTAGTCTTGGGCTAGGGTTAGAGTTAGGGTTAGGGAATAGGGGTAAATTAGGGATAAGATTAAGGCTAGGATTAGTGTTAGGTTAGGCCCAGTGTTAGAGTAAGTTATTAATTATAAAATTAATGCTATGTTTAGGGCTAGGGTTTAGGTTAGGGTTAGGTCTAGGATTATGGCTTGGGCTAATATCAGGTCTAAGGTTATGGTTAGGGATAGTTTTAGGGTTAGGTTTATGGCTAGGTCTAGTGTAAGGGTTAGGTATCCGGTAAGAGTCAGGTTTAGAGCTAGGGGAATTATTAGGGTCATGGCCAGTGTTAGGGTTTGTTTTACGTTTGAGTCTAGGGTTAAGGCTCTAATTAGTGTTAGTGTTAAAGTTAGGGTAATGATAGGGTTAGGTTTAGGGTTGGGTAATGATAGGGTTAGGTTTAGGGTTGGGTAATGATAGAGTTAGGTTTAGGGTTCAGGTTAGGTCTAGGGTATTTATATTTTGCGGATAGCATTGGGTTAGGGTTAGGCCTAGGGCTATCATTTGGCTAAGGGATTTGTTTAGGGTAATGGATACAGTTAGAGTTAAGGTTAGGGCTAGGGTTATAGTTAGGGTTATGTATTGAGTTAGGGTAAGAGTGAGGGTTAGAACTAGGGTTAATTTTAGGGTTCTGTTTAGTGTAAGGGTTAGGTTCTGATCTACAGGTAAAGCTAGGCTGAGAGTTAGGTTCAGGGTTAGGCCTAGGGGTAGGATTATTGTAGGTTTTAAGTTAGGGTTAGGTTTAGACCTAGGATTAGTGGAACGGTCAGTATAAGGGTCAAGGTTAGGTTTAGAGCTTGTAATATGGTTAGAGCGAGAATGAGCGCTAGGGATAGTGCTATTTATAGGATTAGGGTTTTGTTTAGCCTAAGGATTAGGAATAGGTCTAGGGTTACCCCTAATTTTGGGGTTTCACATAGAGTAAGGGATTGGTTTTGAGCTAGTTTTGGTGCTATCTTTAGGGTTAGAGTTAGAATTAAAACTAGTTTATGGCTTGGATTAGGGCTAAGTTTTTGTGTTAGGGGTAGGGTTAGGGTTAGGGAAATAGCTAATATAAGAACTAGGGTTTCAATTAGGCCTAGTTTAAGTGTTAGTGTTAGGTTTAGGTTTAATGTTAGGGTTAGGTTTAAGGTTAGGGTGATATTTAGAGCTAGGGTGAGTGTTAGGATATGAGTCAGGGTCAGTGTTAGTTTTAAGGTAACAGTTAGGACTTGAATTAGGGCTACAGTTAGGTCTAGTTGTAGTGTTAGGGTTTGGTTTAAGTTATGGTTTAGGTTTAGTGCTATTGCTAGGTTTTGTTTTACTCCTAGTGTTTTGGTTAGGGCTAGTGTTAGGATTAGGCTTAGGGTTAGGTTTAGATTTGGAGTTAGGGTTAGATATAGGGTTAGGGCTAGGACTAAGGATAGGTCAAGTATTAAGGCTAGGAATAGGGTTACGGCAAGAGATATGGTTAGAACTAGGGATAGGGCTAGAACAAGAGTTAGAGTTTATCTTAGGGCTAGGATTAGGGTTAGGGTTAGAGATAGGGCTACATTAGGGCTAGGATTAGGGCTCTGGCTAGTGTTCACATTAAACCCAGGATTAGTGTTACAGTTAAAACTAGCGTTAGTTAGAGTTATGGTAAGTGTTAGGGCTACAATTAAAGGCTAGGGCTTATATCAGGTTCAGAATTATTGTTAAAGATTGTTTTAGGGTTAGGATTATGTCTAAGTCTATAGTAAGGATTAGGTTTATGGTTAGTGTCAAGTTTAGAGCTAGGATATTATTATGGTAAAGGTCTTCGTTAAGGTTTGGGTTGGCTAAGGTTTAAATTTAGGCCTTGAATTAGTGTTAGGTTTAGGGTTAGGGTAATGATAGGGTTAGGTTTAGGGATCAGGTTAGGTTTAGGGTAATGGATAGGGTTAGGATTAGAAATAGGATTAGGTTTATGTCTAGGGTTAGCTTTAGGGTTAGGGTTATTGTTATGGCAATGGATGGAGTAGAGACTGGTTTAGGGCTAGGGTTATGGTTACAATTAGGGCTAGGTTTAGGGTTAGTGTTAGGATTAAAACTAGGTTTAGGGCTTAGATTAGGGCTGGTTTTGGGTTAAGTTAGGGCTCGGGTTAGGGTTATGGCTAATGTAAGTACTAGGGTTACAATTAGTGTTAGTTTTAGTGTTTTCGGGCTAGGTTTAGTGTTAGGTTTAGGTTTAGGGTTAAGGTGATGGGTAGACCTCGGCTTAGTGTTATGGTAAGAGTAAGGCTCAGAGTTACTTTTAGGGTTCGGCTTAAAACTCAAATTAGGGCTGGTGTTAGCGCTAGATATAGGGTTAGGGCTTGGTTTAGGTTAAGGGTTAGTGTTAAACTTTGGCTCGTTTTTTTTAGGGCTATGGTTAGGGTTAAGGCAAGTTTTAGGATTAGTTTTAGGGTTAGAGCATGTGTTATGGTTTGGCTTATGTTTCGGGTTTCAGTTAGATTTTAAGATAGGTTTTGATCTAAGGTTGGTGCTAGGATTAAGGATATGGCAAGGGTAAGGGCTAGGGTTAGGGATAGGGTTAGGTTACAGTGAGCGATAGGGTTAGAATGAGTGATAGGTCCAGTGTGCGAGTTAGAGTTAGTTTTAGGGCTAGGGTTAGGTAGGATTAGGGATAGTGCTAAATTATGGCTAGGGTTAGTGTTAGGGCTAGGGTTAGGGCTAGTTTTAGAATTACCATTAAGGTTAGGGATAGTTTTAGGTTTAGCCTTAGGCATTCAGTTAGGGTTACATTTAGAGCTGGGTTTCTCTCTAGGATTAAAGCTAGGGTTAAGCATAGGGCAAGGGTGATGACTAGGGTTAGGTTTAGAATTAGGGTTATGTTTGAGGTAAGTTATGTGGTTATAGCAAGGTTTAGGTCTAGGGAAAGGGTTAGTATTAGAGTTAGGGATAGGGTTAGAATTAGGGTTATAATTAAGGCTAGGTTTAGGTCTAGGATGAGGACTAGGGCTTGTGTTAGGTTTAGCGATAGTATTAGGGCTAGGGCTAATGTCAGGCCAAGGTTTACAGTTAGAGATAATTTAGAGTTAGGTTTATGGCTTAGTCCAGTGTAATGGTTAGGTTTGTGGTAAGGGTCAGGCTTAGATCTAGGGTTATTTTTAAGGTCAGGGTCAGGGCAAGTGTTTGGGTTAATTTAGGGTTTAGGTGTAGGGCTCGAATTATAGTTAGATTTAGGCTAGAGTAGAGTTAGAGTTAGTCTTAGGTCTAGGGTTAGCGTTAGGGTTAGGGTTAGAGATAGGGCTACATTAAGTCTAGGATTAGGGCTAGATTTAGTATTTAGTTTAAGCTTAGGATTAGAGTTAGGTTACGGATAGCATTATAGCTAGATTTAGAGGTAGGGTAAGCGTTAGAATAAGGCTTAATGGTAGGGTATGGGTTAGGATTATGATTAAGGCTAGATTTAGGGCTATGATGAGGGCTAGAAATTGTTTTAGGTTTAGGGATAGGATTAGGTCTAGGGCTAATTTTAGGTACAGAATTACGGTTAAATATAGTTTTAGGGTTGAGATTTTGGCTTCGTATAGAGAAGGGTTTGGTTTAGTGTTATGGTCATGTTTAGAGCTAGGGGTATTATTAGGTACAAGGTCTGATAATATTAGGGTTTGGGATAGGTTAAGGTTTAGAGTTAGGGGTCAAACTAATGTTAAGGTTAGGGTTAGGATAATGATAGGGTTAGGTTTAGGGTTCAAGTTAGGTTTAGGGTAATGGATAGAGTTAGAATTAGGGATAGGTTTAGGTTTATGACTAGGGTTAACATTAGGGTTAGGGTTATGGTTATGGTAATTGATAGAGTTAGAGATTGGTTTAGTGCTAGGGCTAAGGTTACAGTAAGGGCTAGGGTTAGGGTTAGGGTCAGGGTTATAGCTAGGGTTAGGGCTCAGATTAGGGCTAGGTTTTGGATTAAGTTAAGGCGAAATTTATGGTTATGGCTAGTGTAAGTACTAGGAGGATGATTAGGGCTAGCTATAGGGTTTAGGGCTAGGGTTAGTGTTAGGATTAGGTTTAGGTTTAGGATGATGTTTAGAGCTAGTAGTTTTAGTGTCAGTGTCAGGTTCAGGTTTAGTTTTAGGGTTCAGCTTACAACTCGAATTAGGGCTAGGGTTAGTGATAGGTGTAGGGTTAGGGTTTGGTATAGGTTAAGAGTTAGGGTTATAGCTATGGATTGTTGTGTTTTAGGGCTAGGGCTAAGTTTAGGCCTAGATTTAGGATTTGTGTTATGGTTTGAACTAGTTTTAGGTTTAGGCTTAGGCTTTGGGATAGGGTGAGATTTAGAGTCAGATTTTGTCTAAGGTTAGTGCTAGGGCTAACTATAGGGCAATGGTTAGTACTAGGATTAGGGCTAGGGCTAGGGTTATAGTAAGGGACAGGGTTAGAACAAGTGATAGGGCTAGTGTGAGAATAAGGGTTAGTCTTAGGGCTAGGGTTAGGGTTAAGGATAGGGCTAAATTATGACTAGTTTAGTGTTAGACCTAGGGTTAGGGCTAGTTTTAGAATTAGCATTATGGCTGGTTTTAGGGTTATGCTTAAGCATCGAGTTAGGCTAAATTTAGAGTTAGGTATTAATCTAGGGTCAGTTCCAGGGCTAAGGATAAGCAGGGGTTATAACTGGGAAAGGGTTAGAGTTAGAATTTTTATTTTAGGGTAAGAGATGTACTAGCTAGGTTTAGGGCTAGGGCGAGGTTTAATATTAGAGTTAGGGCTAGGATTAGGTTAGAGCTATGATTAAGGCTAGGTGTAGGTCTAGGATGAGGCGTACGTTTTGTGTAAGGTTTAAGGATAGTATTAGGGCTACGGCTAATGTCACGTTTCAGGTTACAGTTTGGGATAGATTTAGTGTTAGGTTTATGGCTTGGTCCAGTGTAATGGTTAGGTTTTTGATAAGGGTCCGACCTTGATGTAGGGTTATTTTCAGCATTAGAATCAGGGTTAGGGTTTGGGTTAAGTTAGGGTTTAGGTGTAGGGCTGAAATTAGTGTTAGATTTAGGTTTAGAGTAATGACAGAGATAGGTTTAAGGTTCCAGTTTGCTTTAATGTAATGTATAGGGTTAGGGATAGGCCTAGATTTAGCATAAGGATTAGAGTTATCGTTAGCATATGGATAGGGTTAGACCTAAGGTTAAAGCTAGGGTTATGTATAGGATTATGGCTAGTGTTTTGGTTAGGGTTACGTTTAAGTTCAGGGTTAAAGCTAGGTTTAGGATTCAGATTAAGCCTAGGTTTTTGTTTAGGTTAGGACTAGGGTTAAGGCTATGGCTAATGTATGAAATAGGGTCATGATTTGCGCTAGTTATAGGGTTATATAATTATAATGATTATGTTTATGGTTAGGGTTAGGGCTAGGGTTTTTATTAGGTCAGGGTTAGGTTTAGGGTTGGTTAGATGTAATGTAAGGGTTAGGGTTAAGATTAGTTTTAGAAGTAATTTTAGGTTTAGGCCTAGATTTAGTGTTGGGTTTAGGGTAAATATTAGGGTTTGAGTTAGGGTTAAGGCTATGACAAGGATTAGGTTTAGGCTTAGGTCTAGGGTTATGTTTTTGATTAGGGTTAGGAATAGAGTTAGTTTTAGTGCTAGTGTTATCATTACAGTTAGAGATAGGGTTAAGGTAATGCTAGGGTTAGACCTAGGGTTAGTGCTAAGGTTCAGGTTAAATTAGGGGCTAGTGTTAGGTTTATGGTCAGCAATATATCTAAGATTAGGCTTAGGCATAAGGCTAGGCTTTGAGCTAGTGTTAGGAGTAAGGCAGGGGTTATGATCAGGGTTACATTTGGGTTAGGGTTATGCTTAGTGTAGGTTTAGACCTAGGATAAGGGCTAGATTTTTTGTTAGGTTTAGGCCCAGGGTTAGGGCTATGGATAATGTAAGATCTAGGGTTCTGATTACGGCTAGTTTTAGTAGTTTTAGTGTTAGGGTTATAGCTAGGTCTACTGTTAGGTTTAGGTTTGGGGATTAGCGTCAGGTTTAGAGCTATGTTTAGTGTTTATTTAGTGGCAGTTTCAGTTTAGTGTTAGAGTTAGGGTAAAACCAGAATGAGGGCTAATTTAGGTCTAGTGGTACGGTTAGTGTTTGCTTTAGGTTAATGGTTATGGTTAGGGGTAGGGCTAAGTTTTTTTTTTTTTTTTTTTTTTTTGGTTTAGGTCTAGCGTTATGGCTAGATTTAGGATTAGGTTTAGGTGTAAGGGTAGTGTTAGGTTTAGGTTTAGGTATAAGGTTACTGGTAGGGCTAGTTTTATGGTTCAGTTTAGGGTTAGGGTCAGGTTTATACTCCTAGGTCTAAAGCTGAACCTTACCCTAAAACTAACTCTGACAATAGACCTAGCCATAAAACTTACCCCAAAACTATCCCTAACCGAAATGCTAGACCTGATATTAGCCCTAGCCCTAATCCTTGCCATAACCCTAACACAAATGCTTGCCCTCATCATAGCCCTAAACCTAGCCTTGATCCTAACCAGAACCCTAACTCTAGCCCTATCCCTAATTTTGTCCCTCATGCTATTTCTGAACCTAGCTATAACCTCAACTCTTCCCCTAAATCTCACCCTAACTCTAACCCTAGATTTAACACTTACACCAATCCTAGACCTGATCCTAACCCTAATTTAGCCATAATTCTAACCCAAAACCTAGCACTAAGACTAAATCTAACTGTCGCCCTAGCCCAATTCCTAGTTCTAACACTATCACTTATCGTAACCCTAACACTTGTTCTAACCGTAACCCTAACACTAGCCCTACCACTAACCCTAGATCTAAAGCATACACTAAAATCTAACCCTAACCATAAGCCTTAACTCTAACACTAATCCTAAAACTAGCCCTAACATAGTCCTAGCCCTAAAACAAAACCGAACCATATCCCTAACCTTAACCCTTAATGTAAACTAAAATCTAACCTTACACTCAGTCCTAACCCTAGCCCTAATTCCAGTCCTACCCTAACATTAAAACTAACCTTGACCCTGACATTAACCCTAAAACTAACTCTAGCTCTCAGATCATCCTAAAAATATACCTAAACCTAAAACTACACCTAGCGCTAATCATAACTCTAAAAGTAGCCATAATCATAACCCTAGTTCTTACATTAGCCCTAATTCTAGCCATAACCTAACACCAAACCTAGTCCTAATCTGAGTCATACACCTTGTTTAATCCCTAACCCTAACCAGAGCACTAACCATCACGTTAAACCTAAACTTAACACTAAAACTTGTCCATAATCCTGGTCTTAAACCTAGTACTAACCCTATCAATTACCCTAACAATAACCCTAAACCTAATGCTAACCCTAGGATAATCCTAACCCTAATGCTAACCTTAAATTTATCCATTAGCCTAAACCTAATCTGAAACCTAAACCTAACCATAAACATTACTGTAACCTTAACCCCAAACCTAATGCTAATGAGAGCCCTGATCCTTATCGTTAACCTAACCCAAACCTTAACCATGACTGTGACCCTAATAATAACCCTATCTCTAAACCTGACCCTAACCCTCAACCTAACCTTATACTAGAACTAGACATAAACATAACCCTAGAACTAAGCCTAACCATAAACCTAGACCTGACATTAGCCCTAGGACTACACTTAACCCTAATCCTAACACAAATCCTAGCCCTAATCCTAGC
Source organism: Urocitellus parryii (assembly GCF_045843805.1). Lineage (NCBI taxonomy): Eukaryota > Metazoa > Chordata > Mammalia > Rodentia > Sciuridae > Urocitellus > Urocitellus parryii. Next base: position 122,085,798 of record NC_135535.1, on the reverse strand, counting down.
CCTAAACCTAGCCCTAATATTAGCCTTAAACCTAGCCTTAATCCTAACCCTAACCCTAACCCTAGCCCTAACCCTATTTTGACCCTCGCCCTTAACCTAACTCTAACATCATACTTTACACTAATCCTAAAACTAACCCTAGCCTGAAATGTAGGCCTAGCCCTAACACTAACCCTAGCGCTAATCCTAGCACAAATTTAGTCCTAAAACTAACCCAAACTATAACCCTAACCCTAAATCTCACCCTAGCACTAACCCTAGTTTTAAATCTATCCCTTACCATAACACAAAACCTAACACTAATCCTAGCCCTAGCCATAAAACAAAATCAAGCCATTGCTCTAACCCTAAACCTTAACCTAAATAAAACCCTAACCCTACAAGTAGCCATAACCCTAGCTCTAATTCAAGTCCTAGGCCTGAAACTTACCCTGACCCTGACTCATATCCAAACACTAACCCTAGATCTAAATATCACCTTAACCCTAAAGCTAATGCTAACAATAGACCTAGCCCAAATCCTAACCTAAAACTAACCTTCTCATAACCCTAACCTTCACCCTTATTCTAACACTAACACTAATTATAGGTCTAAACCTGATCCTAACCCTAAACCAAAACCTGAAACATGCCCTATAGTAACTTTTTACCTAAACCTAACCCAACACTAGCCCTAGACCTAAACCAAATCCTAAATCTAGCAATAATTCTAGGCCTAGATCTAAACAAAAACTTAGTCCTAGCTCTAACAATAAACCTTAAACTTAATCTAATCACTAACCATACCCCTAAACCTAACCTTGTCCTAATTCTGGCTTTCATCTTAACCCTAACTCTACCCTGAACATTGACCCTGTCTTTTACAGTAAAGCTATCTTTAAACCTGAGCATAAACTAAATATAAACCTAAAACTAGCCCTAGCAATAACTCTAATCCAAAAATTAGACCTAATCATAACCCTAGCTCTTATATTAGCAAGACCCCTAACCCTAGGCCTAAACCCAACACAAAATCTGGATCTTATCCTAGACCTAAACCTAGCCTTAAGCATAACCCTCAAACAAACTGTAGCCCTAATCCTAACCTAACACTCACTTTAGTCCTAACCCTAGCACAAAACCTAACCCTTACCCTAAATATAAACCTACACCTATCCCTAAATCTAACCCTAATCCTATCCCTAATCCTAACCTTAACTCTAGCATTAAACCTAGCTCTAAATATACCCATTACACTAAACATAACTCTAACTCTATTGATAACTCTAGGCCTAAACCTAACCCTAAATCTAACCAGAAAATTAACACTAGACCTAACCCTGAACCTCACCCGCACCATAGAACTAAACCTAGCTCAAACACAATACTCTACCATAAACCTACCCATAATCATAGCCCTAAGCCTACGCCTAAACCTCAATCTAGCCCTAACCATAAACCTAAACCTACATATAATCATATCCATTACCCTAACCCTAATGATGACCATAGCCCTAATCCTAACTCTAACCCTAACAGTACTCTAATCTTATACCTAGACTTAACCCTAAACCTAACCCTGGCCCTAGCCCTACACCTAGCTCAAAACCCAATCCTTACACTAAACATAACCCTAAGCCTAATTTTAGAACTATTCCAAACCCTAACCCTAACTCAAAACCTATTCTAACCATAACCCTATCCCTAAACTTAGTTCTAACCCTGTCCATTATTCTAACCATAACCTTACCCTAATGCTAACCCTATTGCTAACCCCAAGCCTATCAATTACCCTAAACCTAAACTGTACCTTAAACAAAAACCTATCATTACCCTAACCCTGACCTAAATCTATTTAGAGCCCTAACCCTAAACACTAACCACAAACAAACTCTAACCTTGAACCTTACCATAATAATTCCCCTAGTTCTAAACCTGACCCTTACCCTAAACCTAACCCTTACACTATGTCTAGCCTTAAAATATTCTAACTCTATCACCAACCATAATTCTAGACATGACATTAGCACTAGCCCTAATCCTAGCCCTAACCCTAAAACAAACCCAGGTCTTATCCTAGCTCTAAATCTAGCCTTAATCCTAAACCTAACCCTAACCTTAGGCCTAACCCTAACACTAACCCTAGCCCTAATCTTAGCCTTAATTTAGGCCTATTTCTAACCTTTGCCCTAACCCTAGCCCTAAGACTAACTCTAACTCTCACCCTTGCCACATCACTATTTCTAATCCTATCCCTTACTGAAACAATAATCCTATCCCTAACCCTAGCTCTATACTTAACCCTATCCCTAACCTATGATTAACTCTAATTCTAAATCTAAATTTAACCCTAAACCTAAAACTGAACCTAACACTAGCCATAACCCTAATTGCTAATCCTAAAACTAGCCCTAATCCTATCCCTAGCCCTAAAACAAAACTGAGACATAGTCCTTATCCTAACCTTAACTTAAACCAAACCCTCAACCTAACCCTAAACTTACACCAATTTTGAGTTTTAAGATAAAGCCTAAAATTAACCCTGACCCTGAATCTGACCATAACACTAACCCTACCTCTAAACATCACCCTAACCCTAAACCTAAACTTAACACTAGTCCTAGCCGAAAACCTAAACCTAAATTTAGCCCTAAATGTAACCCTGGTACTTACATTAGCCATAACCCTAAACCTAGCATTAACGTAACACAAAACCTAGCCGCAACACAAGCCCTGACCCAACCTTTAACCCTAACACTAACCCTAACCCTAACCTTAATCACAACCATAACCCTAGCCCTAACCCTAGCTCTAACGCTAACTATTGCCATAACCATAGGCATAACCACATTAATGCTAAGCCTAGGACTAAACCTAACCGTATCCCTAATTCTAACCCCATCCATTACCCTAAAACAATCCTAAACCCTAAACTTCACCCTATCATTACCCTAACCCTAACCTTAATGCTAATTTGAGCCCTAACTTTAAACCTTAACCTATACCAAGCCCTAACCCAGACCTGACCCTAATAATACCCCTAGGTCTAAACCTGATCTAAACCTAAACATAACCCTTACACTACCTGTATCCATAAACCTAACTCTAAAACTATCATTAACCATAACAATAGACCTGATATTAGCCCTAGCCCTAATCCTAGCCATAAACTAAAACAAAATCTAGCCCTCATCCTAGCCCTAAAACTAGCCTTAGTCATAATCCTAAACCTAACCATAGGCCTTATTCTAATTCTAACCCTTACCCTACTTCTAAACCTAGCTATGATGTCAATTATTAAAGTAAATTTAACCCTAACCCTAAATCTAACAGTAGACCTAAGCTGAAGAACCCTAGCCCTAATTACGGCCCTAATTTAACACTTTACCTAACCCTAAAACTAGCCCTAAGACTAAATCTAACTTTCACCCTAGCCCTATGCCTAGTTCTAACCCTATCCCTTACCATAACCATAACCCTAGCCATAATCCTTGCCCTATCCTTATTCCCAGCTGTTACCTTAGATCTATACCTAACTCTAAATCTATCCCTAATGTTGAGAGCCACAGCTGAGTCAGAATGATGCCTGGCTTATTGCCAGAGGGAATGGTTGAAAGGTGACACCAGTGAACCATTGAGATGATGATTTGAGTTAAGCTGTATATATTTGCTGTGATGCTGTATTGATTGAGTTGTATATGGACCCTGCTCCAGGAATAGGGAGGCTCTGGGAATCTGCCTCAGGCAGCTGCTACTTTGGAGTTTCCATGAACTTCTCACTGCAGAGCCCGGTGGAAGGTGAATGTTCCCAAGTATTGTGTGTGCAGTGCCGGTGAGAGTTGGGGAATAAAGAATTGCTGTTTGAACCTACAAGGTTTTGTGCCAGCTTGGTTATTTGTGTCCAGCCAGACTGTGGCAGTTGGTGGCCCCGAGCGGGGAATGCCTGAAGCTTGGAGGTAAATGAAATTGCTCGCCCTTGAGGAAGAGCAAGAGAATGGGTGACCACTTCAAAAAACAATGTGTTCTTGTTTTTATTTATTTTGTTTTTTTTTCAAGTTGCCTGTCCCTAGAAATTTCTCAGGCAAACTGGGGAAAATGGTTGGCTCAAGGTTTGAAGTTGTTCGCCCTTGAAAAAAAGATAAAGAACACAAATATACATTTCAAGAAAATAGGAAATTTGATACAATGCATTTTTGTTCCATTTTGATTTCATTCTGTTTTGGTTTTGTTTTGTGTTATCTTTATAGTAGGAATATGGGATCAGAAATTAATAAAAAACAAATCAAAAGAGAATTAAGTAAATTGTTAGAGGTTCAGATTATGATAGAAAACATGTCAAATCAAGCAAAAGAGAAGGTCTCTTGAGCTAGTCAGACGCAGGAAGAAAATTTAAAGGAAGAAAGCTTAGAGGAGAAACAACTATCAGTGGGGGAAGCTACAACAGGAAGCTGCTACTAACATTGTTCTATCACCAGAAGGCATAATTCAACCAACAGATCCATCTATGGAGATAGCTGAGTGGCCCTCAAGCCCCGTAGTTGATATATGGGTTCCTGAGATAGGACCTCAAAGATTAGCATGCCTTGTACTTGAGCAGGCAGGAGGGCAGCAAATTCACAGTGCTCTAGATTTCAAAACAGTGAAGCAGTTAAAGGAGTCTGTAACATCCTATGGCCCTCAAGCACCCTTCACTGTAAGCATGGTGAAATCCATTACCAACTTGGATATGATACCAGCAGATTTGGCTAGTATGTGTAAAGCTGTGCTAAATGGAGGGCAATATTTGTTATGAAAGGTTGCCAATGAGGAATTTTGCACGAAGATGGCTATGTGAAAGGCAACAGCCAGTTATCCTCAGAGAAATCTAGATATGTTGTTAGGAAAAAGACCTTATGAGGGTCAGCTGCAACAAATTACATATGATCCTGCCATATATTCACAAATTGCTGCAGATGCAGGTAGGGCATGGAAGACTTTACAAGGACATGGTGATCTACAAGGTCAATTATCTAAGGTAATACAAGGAGCTAATGAACCTTACACTAATTTGGAGATAGGCTTATTCAAATAGCTACCAGAGTTTTGGGGGATACAGAACAAGCAATGCCGTTAATAAAAACAGCTGGCTTATGGGCACACAAATCGTTTCTGCAATCAGGCCATTAGACCATGGAAACATGAAGATTTAAACACATATATTAAATTATGTAGAAACATTAATGAACAAGGGCAAGTCTTGGCAGCTGCAGTACAACAGGCTTTAGATGCCAGGCCGAAAGCAGGCTATAATTGTGAACAAACAGGACATTTTAAAAGGAGTTGCCCCATAGAAGGAGGGTTTAACCAAACTTGGTATCAAAGGAGTAGCATACCGGGTATTTTCCCACAATGCCATAGAGGGAGACATTGGGCTAATGAATGCTGCTCTCAAACCACCATAGAGGGCACTCTGTTATCAAAAAATGGACAAGGACCAAGTGTTTACCCATGATATCATGGAGTAAAGCATTGGGCTTCTTTGCCAAAAAATTGACATGGGGGTCCAATGCTCCAGGGCCCATGACCACAAATATATGGGGCACTGAAGGAACCCCGCAAGACCATCAGGGTAGTGCCGAGGACACATTGTCCATTAGATCTCTCAACATACAAACCAGAGGGAGCGCAGGGTTGGACATCTGCACCTCCGACAGAGCAGTACTAACTCCAGATATGGGAGTTCAAATCATTCCTACAGGGGTAAAAGGACCTCTTCCCACCAAAATAGTAGGTTTATTATTGGGAGGCAGTTCTTCTACTCTAAAAGGACTTATGATTTGTCCTGGGGGTAATTGATCTCGATTATGAAGGTGAAATAAAAATTATAACTAGTTCTCCAAGGGGTACATCAGTAATTTCACCAGGAGATAGAATAGCACAGTTATTAATAATACCCAACCTTCATGGTAAATTTTCCAATAGTACTATAGAAAGAGATTCCAGAGGATTAGGCTCCACGTGTGTAGATTGGTCTATGCTGTCTTTAATTTAGATTCTCGCCCAATGCTAAAACTAAATATTCAAAGATATGAATTTAATGGGCTACTGGATACAGGTGCAGGCCTTAGAATCATATCTCGTCAAGATAGGCCAAAGCATTGGCCATTAAAACAGGCCAATCAAACACTTCAAGGCTTATGAGTGGCAATTAATCCCCATAAAAGTGCAATGGTATTAGATTGGAAGGATCCTGAGGGATGTGAAGGATCTATACTGCAAATATGTATTGAATCAACTTCCTATAAATTTATGGGGACAAGATGTCCTAGATCAATTAGGTTTGACATTAACAAATAACATCAATCCAAATGCACCAACTATTAGGGCTAGACAAGGTTTTAGGAAAGAAAAAAAGATTAAGAGAACAAGAACAAGGTATAGCAGCACCAATTCAAATAGATCAAGGAGTAAATAAACATGGATTGGGTTTTCAGAAGGGGCCACTGACTCAATAAGAATTACATGGGAATCAGAAAGACCAGTATGTGTTCCTCAGTAACCCCTGACTAAAGAAAAGATAAAAGAAGCCCATGACCTGATCAAAAAACAAGTAGTGGAGGGACATTTACAACCTTCCATATCTCCCCATAATACTCCCATTTTTGTCATTAAAAAAATCTGGTAAATGGAGATTGTTGACAGATTTAAAAGCCATTAATAATGAGATGGTTATTATGGGACCTGCTCAATCGGGGATTTCCCAATTATCTGCTTTGCCAAAAACCTGATCTGTTTTAGCTATAGATATTAAAGAGTGTTTTTTTTTCAATTCCAATTCATCCTGAGGATAGTCCAGGTTTTGCATTTACTATCCCTGCACTGAATCATGAATGTCCTGATCAGAGATATGAATCGAAAGTACTCCTTCAAGGAATGGCTAACTGCCCAACTATGTGTCAAATTTATCTTAATAAAGCAATCCAGCCACTTAGAAATCAAAATCCTGAACTACAAATATTTCACTGTATGGATGATGTATTGTTAGCACACAAAGATAAAAACACATTGCTAGAATGTTATGCCACACTTACAAACTTATTAAAAAATTATAATCTAGAGATAGCAATAGATAAAGTACAATTAAAATTTCCTAATTAATACACCTAGCCCTAATCAAAACCATAACCCTAGCCCTAACCCTAGTCTAATCCTATCCATTACCATAAACATAATCCTAACCATAATGCTTACCCTAGGCCTAAACCTAACTCTATCTCTAATCCTATTTCTATCCATAACCCTAAACCTATCCTGGACCTAATTCTAACCCTGTCATTACTCTAACCCTAACCCTAATGCTAATTCGATCCCTAACTTTAAACCTTATCCAATCCCAAACCTTAACCCAGACCTCGTCCATAATAATACCCCAGCCCTAAACCTGAAACTACCCCTAAAACCTAACCCTTACACTAGATGTAGCCATAATACTAAACATAAAATTATCTTTAAACATAATTCTAGACCTAAAATTAGCCATACCCCAAATCCTAGCACTTACCCTAAAACAAACACTAGTTCTCATCTTAGCACTAAACCTTGACTTAATCATAATCCTAACCCTAACCAAATCCCTAGCCCTAATTCTAAATATCACCCTACCTCTAAACCTAGCTATAACATCATCCCTTACCCTAAACTTAATCCGAACTCTAACCCTACTCTATATTTAAGCTGAACACTAACCATAGCCCTAATCCTAGCCCTTATTTATTTATTTCCCTAACTCTAGCACTGAGAATAACTCTAACTCACACTAGCCCTATCCTTAGTTCTAACCCTATTAAATACTATAATCTAACCTTAACTCTAACCCTTGCTCTAACTTCAGTCCTAAACCTAAACCTAGGTCTAATTCTAAATCTAAATCTACACTAACCTATCCTTAAGCCTAACACTAACAGTAGCCGTAACCCTAATGCTAATCATAAAATTAGTACTAACCATAAACTTAGTAGTAAAACAAAACCAAGCAATAGCCCTAACACTAACCTTAATTTTAACCACCCTGACCCTACAACTAGAACTAACCTTAGCCCTAATTTGACTCCTAATCCCAACCTTAAAAGTAACCCAGACACTGACTCATATCCTAACACTCACCCTAGCTCTAAAATACCATCATAAACTTAAATATAAACCTACCAGTAACCCTATTCCTATTTCCAGTCTTAACCGTTAATGTGACTCTAACTCATATCCTAACACTAACCCTAGCTCTAATTATTACTCTAACCTTAAACCTAATCCTAACATGAGACGTACCCCTAACCCTAACCCGAAAACTATCCCTAATTGTAAATTTAGTTCTTACATTAGCCATTTCCCTCATACTAGCCTAACCCTAACACAAAAACATTCCCTAATCCAAGCTTTTAACCTAGCTTTAACCCTAACCATACTCTAACCCTAAGCTTAACCCTAGATGATTTCTTAGCCCTAGCCCTAAACCTAGATCTAACCTAAAATCTAAATCTAACCCTAAACCTAAGCCTAAACCTAAACTAACATTAGTCCTATCCCTAACCCCAATGCTAATCCTAAAACTAGTCCTAACTCTAGCCCTATCCCTAGTAGAAAACCAAGCCATAGCCCTAACCCTGACCCTTAACTTAAACCAAACCTTAACCCAAACTTAGCCCTAACCCTAGCCCTAATTTGAGATTTAAGCCAAAAACTAATACTAACCCTGAATCTGACCTAACACTAACCCTAGCTCTAAACATCACTTTAACCCTAACCCTAAATCTAACACTAGACTTACCCCTAACCCTAATCCTAAAACTAGCCTTAATAATAACCCTAGTACTTATATTGGCTGTAACCCTAACCCTAGCCTTAACTTAACCCAAAACCTAGCCCGAATCTCTGCCCTAAACCTAGCTTTAACCTTAATGCTAACCTTAATCCCAACCCTAGCACTAATCTTAACCATATTCCTAGCCATAACCTTAGCTATAATCCTATCCATTACCCTAACCATAACCCTAACACTAATGCTAACCCTAGTCTTAAACCTAACCCTATCCCTAATTATAATCTTATTCATTACTCTAAACCTAACCTGAAACCTAAACCTAACCCTATCATTACCCTAATTTAACACTAATGCTAATTTGAGCCCTAATTTTACACCTTAACCTATCCCAAACACTAATAATGACTCTGACGCTAATAATACCCTTAGCTATAAACCTGATCCTAACCTTAAACCTACCATTACTAGTGGTAGCCATAAACCTAACCCTAAAACTACCTTTAACCATATGCTTGACCTGAAATTATCCCTAGCCCTAACCCAAACCATAACACGAGTTATAACCCTAATTCTCACCCTGAACCTAGCAATAAATCTAACTGTAACCCCATCCCTTACCCTAAAACTAACCATAACCCTAAACCTAACCCTAACACATCACCCAAAATATAGGCCTTACAATAACAGTAATCCTAGCACTAATCCTAGTCCTAAATTAGTTCTATTCAAACCCAAACCTTAGCTCTAAGACTAACTCTTATCCTAGCACTACCGATAGTTCTATCCTAAGTATTAGCCCTAATCCTAGTTCTAAATCTAAACCTAACAATAAATTTAACCATAACCATAAGCCTAAACCAAACCCTAACATAGCCTGAGCAATAATGCTAATCCTAAAACTTGAACTACCCTAGCCCTAGTCATGAAACAAAACCAAGCCATAGCCCTAACACTAACCCTTATCCTAAACCAAACTCTAACCCTAAAATTAGTCCTAACATTAACTCAAAAACTAACCCTGAACCTGACGCTGATCCTAACACTAATCCTAGCTCTAAACATCACCCTAACCTTAAATTAACCCTAGCACTAGAAATAGCTTTAACCCTAACCATAAAACTAGCCCTAATCATAACCCTAGATAATATATTAGTCATTGTCCTAACCCTACCCCTAACACTAACACAAACCCTACACTTGATCTAATCCCTAACCCTAGCTTTAAACCAAATCTTAACCCTCACACTAGCTCTAACTCTATCTCTATTCCCTAACCCTATCTCTAACCCTTTTCCTTACCCAAATCCAAACCCTAACCCAAATGTTAAACCTAGTACTAACCCTAATCCTTAGCCCAACTTCAAGACTAACCATATTACTAGTCTTAACTCTAGACTTTATTCTAGCTCTAACTATAACCCTGACCTTTATTCTGAACCTAACATTAACCCTGGGTCTAAACCTGACCCTATCATTAAACCAAACCCTAACACTAGCCCTACCAGTAAGCCTACATCTATACTTAACAATAACACTAGCCCTAGACCTAAAGCTAATCCTAAAAATGGATATAACTCTAGGCCTATACCTAAACAAAAACCTAGCCAGAGCCCTCACAATGACCCTTAACCTAAACCAAACACAAACCCTAGGCTTAGACCCAAACATAGTCCTAATTCTGGCTATAACCCTAACCCTAACACTATCCTGAATACTGACCATTATCCTAACACTAAACCTAGCTCTAAACCTGACCCTAACCCAAAATCTAGAGCTAATACTAGACCTAGTCATAACCCTAACTATAAACTAGCCCTAAACATAACCCTAGCTCTTACATTACCCATAGTTCTAACCCTAGCTCTAACTCTAACATTAAACCTAGCCCTAATCCTAGGCCTAAACTTAGTACTAAACATAACCATAACCATAATCATAGCCCTAAAACTAACCCTAACCCTAACAAATGCCATAGACCTAACCTCACCTCAAAGAAAACCCTTTCACTAAATATAACATTAGCCCTATCCTAAAGTCTAACCCTAATTCTAGCTCTAATACCAACTTTAATCTTATCACAAACTTTAAATCTAACCCTATCCATTATCCTAACCCTAACTCTAATTATCAACCTATCCTTAACACTAAATCTAACCTTAAACATAAATGTATCCCTAGACCTAACCGGAAACCTAACACTTGCCATACCCAAAACCTTAGCTAAAACATTAAGCCTTCCATTAAAAGTAATCCTAAAACAAGCCTTAAGCCATACCTTAACCCTAACCCTAACCCTATCTCTAATATTATCCATTACCCTAAATTTAACCCTAACCCTAATTAAAACCCTAGCCATAATTAAAACCCATAACCCTAAACCAAACCATAACCTTAAACATAACCAGAGACCTAAACTTAAACCTAACACTCACCCTAGCACTAACCCATTGTCAAACACTAACCTCTACTCTAACCTAATCATAACCCTAGCCCTAACCCTAACACTTATCCTAACCCTAATACTTACCATAAATCAAAACCTAGCTTTATACATAAACCTAACCCTAAACCTAGACTTAATCCAAACCATAACCTACCCCTAATCCGAGCTCAATACCTATCCATTACACTAAAAATAACCCTAACCCTAATGCTAACCCTAACCCTATCACTAAACCTAACCAATTCTTTACCCTAATCCTTAACTGAAACCTAAACTTAACCATATCCATTACCTTAACCCTAAACCTAAAACTAACACTAACTCAAGCCTTAATCATATATTTTAACCTAAACCAAATGCTAACCCTGATTCTAACCCTAATGAACCCCTAGCTCTAAACCTGATCCTTACACTAAACATAACTCTTACATTAGAACTAGGCATAACCTAACCCTAAAACTATTCCTAATTATAACCCTAGACCTGACATTAATCCTAGCCCTAGTCGTAGCCCTAAACCTAACAGAAATCCTAGCCATCATTCTAGCCCTAAAACTACCTTAATCCTAACCTGAACACTAACCCTAGCAATAAACCTAATTCTAACACTCATCCTAGACCTAAAGCTAGCAATAACACCACCCATTTCCCTTAAACTTAACCTTAACCCCAAAGCTAACCCTAACATTAGCCCTATTCATAGGCCTAAACATAACACTAACCCTAGCCTTAATCCTAGCCCTAATTTAGCTGTAACCCTAACCCTAAACCTAAGCCTGCTACTAGGTCTAAAACTAACTTTTCCCCTAGTGTTATCCTTAGTTCTAACCCTATCCCTTACCAGAACCCTAACCCTAACCCTAACCTTAGCCCTACATCTAAATAAACCTAACTCTAAATCTAACCCTAACCCTAATCTTAAACCTCACCTTAAAACTAGCCCTAACTCTAACACAAATCCATAATCTAGCCTTAACACTAGCCCTAGCCCTAAAACAAAACTGAGCCATAGCCCTAACCCTAACCCTTAACATAAGTCAAACCCTAACCCTACACCTATCCCTATCTTAAGACCTAAATAGAGTCCTATCCCTAACTCTAAAACTAACCCTGACCCTGACTCTGACCCTACCACTAAACCTGGCTGTGTACATCACCCTAATCCTAAATCTATACTTTGCATGCTTTAGCGTCGGGCTACATTCACAAGGAACAAACCAGAGAATTCCCACAGAGAACTGATTCAGTGTGTGAAGTTTCAAGCAGCTAACACCGACCCAGTTTGTTATCCAGCTTCATTTTCAATTACACATATAAGTCAAGATGAAGTGAAACCTTAAAACACAAACTGTTCCTGACAGCAAATCATGAACCCAGAAGGCCCAAACATGAAGAATATAGTAAGATATGTAAAAGATGAGTCATTCCTGGTATCAAAAAACTTTGAACAAAACTAACTCTCACCCCAACACTAGTTCTAACCCTAGTCCTAAACCTAACCCTAACCTTTTTAGAGAACCTTTGATCATAGAAGTTCCAAATTTGGGGAGCATATGGACACAAGTTAACAAATGAATTTTTGCAGTATCAAAGCATTCTGATAAAATAATTGGGTAAGTATTTCAGTACATTCATATTTCCCTGTTTTCTCTTAAAGTGCTCTTAGATAAATTGTTCTTTCATGCTTAAGCTTAAGGTACTTTCACAAGGAACAAAGCAGAGCATGCCCACAAAGAAGTGATCGAGTGCGTGAAGTTTCAGGCAGTTAACACCAACCCTATTTGATTTTCAGCTCCATTTCCATTCACACCTATAGGCCATAATGAAGTGAAACCTAAAAATTCAAACTGTTCCTGTCACTGAACCATAGAACCTTGAAGGCCCAAACTTGGAAAGCCTACTAAGGCTAGGTAAAGGATGAATCCTGTACGGTATCAAACTAATCCAATGAAACAAATTTAATGCTCTTTCAGTATATGGGTATTCTGCTTGCTCCTAAAGAACTCAGAGATATAGCTGTTTTTTTCTACTTCAGTTTAGGGATATTTCCACATGAAACACCAGATTATGCTCACTGAAAATTGATGGAGTGCGTGAAGTTTCAAGCAGCTAGCCCAAACTCTGTTTGACTTCCAGCTTCATTTCCATTCACCCCAATAGGGCAAAAAGAACAGAAACATGAAAATTGAAACTGTTCCAGAAAGCTAACCCTTCATGTAGGAGGCCGGAACATTTGGAGTATAGTCAAAATAGGAAAAAAGATTAATCCTGCACAGTATCATAGAAAGTTGAAATAAACTAACTCTAACGCTAACACTAGGTCTAATACTGGTCCTAACACTAACACTAACACTAACCTTAACCTGTTTAGAGTCCCTTTGATCCTAGCAGTCCCACACTTGGAGAGCCTAGTGGGGAAGGCTAACAGATGAATCCTCTACAGTATCAAATCATTGGGGGAGATAGTTCAGTACATGTATATTTCCCTGTGTTTTCTCCTAAAGTGCTCTCACATAATGTTGCTTTGCATGCTTCAGCTTAGGGTTACTTTCACAAAGAATAAATCAGAGAATGCCCATAGAGAACTGATTGAGTATGTGAGCTTTGAAGTAGCAAGCACTAACCCTTTTTGATTTCCAGCTCCATTTGCATTTACCCACATAAGTCAAAAAAAAAAAAAAACTTCAAATACAAACTGTTCCAGACAGCAAACACTTGACCCAAGAGGCCCAAACCTAGGGAATATAATAAGTGTATGTAAAAGTTGAATCATGCTCAGTATCAAAGAAATTTGAGAAAAACTAAATCTAACAAAAAACTAGCTGTAACACTACCCCTACCTAATACTAAACCTAACCTAACTTTTTAGAGAACCATTGATCATAGTAATCCCCAAATAAAGGAGCCTAGTCAGGCAAGCTAACAAATGAATCCTGTGCAGTATCAAAGAAATCTGACCAAATAATTGGTGGAGGTATTTCAGTACATCCTTATTTCCTGTTTTCTTCTAATGTGCTCTTGGGTAAATTATTTCTTCATACTTCAGTTTATGATACTTTCACAAGGAAAAAACCAGAGACTGCCCACAGAGAGCTGATTGAGTGTGTGAAGTTTCATGCAGCTAGTACTATCCCTGTTTGATTTACAGCTCATTTTCATTCACATCTATAGACCATAATAAAGTGGAACCTAAAAATTTAAACTGTTCCTGACAGTGAACCAGCAAACATTGAAGACCCAAATTGTGGATTCTACTGAGACTAAAAAAAGGATGAATCCAGTATCAAAGCAATCCAAGCCAAAAAAAAAAAAAAAGTTGAAGCTTGCTCCTAAAGAGCTCACAGATAAACTTTTTTTTTCTATTACAGCTTTGGCCTACTTTAACAAGAAACAAATGAGAGAATGTGCACTGAGAATTGATTGGGTGTGTGAAGTTTCAAGCAGCTAGCACAAACCCTTTAAGTTCAACTCAATTTCCATTCACCCCTATAGGGAAAAATAAAGTGAAACATGAAAATTATAACTGATCCTGAGAGAAACTCCTTTTACCTAGGAGGCCAAAACATGGGGAGTATACTAAGAATAAGAAAAAGATGAATCCTGCCCATATCAAAAAAGTTGAAAAAAAATAACTCTAACACTAGTTCTAACCCTTGCCCTAACTTTCACCATAACCCTAACCCTAACCTGTTAAGAGAAGCTTTGATTATAAATGTTTCAAACTTGGGGAGACTATTGGGGCTAGATTGCAAATTAATTCTACACAGTATAACAGAAATCTGACCAAATAATTGGGGGAGGTATTTCACTACATGTATGTTGCCCTCTTTTCTCCTAAAGTGATCTTGGATAAATTTGTTTTGCATGCTTCATCTTAAAGCTACATTCTCAAGGAAGAAACCAGAAAGTGCTCAAAGACAACTGATTGAGTATTTGAAGTTTCAACCAGCTAGCACCAACTCTCTGATTTCTAGTTCCAATTGCATTTACCCATATGGGACAAAATGAAGTGAGACATTAAAAATAAACTATTCCTGATAGTGAACCATTGAACAAAGAAGGCCCAAAACTGGGGCACATAATAAGTCTAGGTAAAAGGTGAATCCTTCCCAGTATCAAAGAATTTTGAACAAAACAAACTCTAACCCTAAAATAGCTCTAAAGTTAGCACCAACCCTAATCCTAAACCTAACCCTAACCTGTTTAGAAAATCATTGATCCTAGATGTCTCTAATGTGGGTGCATATTGGAGCATGCCAATAGATGAGTCCTGTGCAGCATCTAAGAAATCTGACCAAATAATTGGGGGAGATAGTTCAGTACATGCCTATATTCCTGTTTTCCCCTAAAGTACTCTCAGATAAAATTGCTTTGCATGATTCAGCAAAGAACAAACCAGAGAGTGCACAAAGGGAACTGATTTAGTGTGTGATGTTTCAATCAGCTATTACCAACCCTCTTTGATTTTGAGCTTCATTTCACTTTACCATATAGCTCAAAATGAAGTAAAACCTCAAAATACAGTTACTGTCAGCGAACCTTTGAACTGAGAAGGTCCAAACCTGGGGAACATTGTGAGGCTAGGGAAAGATGAACCCTGCCCAGTATCAAAAAAAAAAAATTGAAGAAAACTAACTCTAAAACTAACACAAGGTCTAAACCTAGCCCTATCCCTAACTGTAACCTTAACCCTAACCTCTTTAGATAAC
This sequence comes from Urocitellus parryii, assembly GCF_045843805.1. Taxonomy (NCBI): domain Eukaryota; kingdom Metazoa; phylum Chordata; class Mammalia; order Rodentia; family Sciuridae; genus Urocitellus; species Urocitellus parryii. Next base: position 122,069,870 of record NC_135535.1, on the reverse strand, counting down.
CTTTGATCATAGAAGTCCCAACATTGTGAAGCCTAGTGGAGCAAGCTCAGAGATAAATCATGCACAGTATCAAAAAAATCTGACCAAATTTTTGTGGGATGTAATTCATACATGCTTATTCACCTGTTGTCTCCTAAAGTGCTCTCAGATAAAGTTGTTTTTGTATGCTTTTTTTTGGCCTATATTAAATAGAAAGAAAGCAGAGAGTGCCCACAGAGAACTAATTGAGTGTGTGATGTATCAAGCAGCTAGTGCCAACCCTGTTTGATTTCCGGCTTCATTGTCATTCACACCTATAGGCCATAATGAAGTGACACCAAAAATTCAAACTGTTCCTGACAGTGAATCATTGAACATAAAGGCCCCAAATTGGGGATCTTACTAAGGCTATATGAAAGATGAATCCTGTAGAGTATCAAAGATATTCGACCAAAAATATTGAAGCTTGCTCCTAAAGCAATCACAGAAGAAGCTATTTCTTTCTATTTCAGCATAAGGCTACTTCCACAAGAAACAAACCAGAAAATGCACACTGAGAACTGATTGAGCATGTGAAGTTTCAAGCAAACTTTCTAACCAACTCTGTGTGAATTCAAGCTATATTTCCATTTACCCATATAGGTCAAAATGAAGTGAAACCTTAAAATACAACCTGTTGCTGATAGCAAACCACTGAAACCAGAAGTTCTAAACCTGTGGAGAATAGTAAGGCTAGGGAAAAGATGAATCCAACAAAGTATGAAAGAAATTTGAAAAAAAATAACTCTAACCCTAGCTCTAAAACTAACCCTAACCCTAACCGTAATGCTAACCCTTACCTGTATAGAAAACCATTGATCCTAGGTTTCCCAAACTTGGGAGCCTAGTGGAGAATGTTAAAGATGAATGCTGCACAGTTTCAAAGAAATTGTATCAAATAATTGGGAGACTTTTTTCAATACATAATATTTCTGTTTTCTCCTTAAGGGCTCTTAGATAATGTTGCTTTTGCATGCTTCAGCACTGGCCTAACTTCCAAAGAAGGAAACCAGAGAGTGCCCACTGAGAAGTGATTGTGTGAAGCTTCAAGCACCTCCTACCAACCCTGTTTTTTCCAGCTCAATTTATATTCACATCAATATGCCATAATGAAAGGAAATCTTAAAATACAAACTCTTCCTGACAGTGAAACAGTGAACCAAGAAGGCCCAAACCTGTGGAGCATAGTATGCCTAAGGAAAAGATAAATATTGCCCAATATCATAGAAATTTGAAGAAAACTAGACCCAAGCTGGAGCTCTCTGTTCAGATGGAAGGCTTGGCTGCATGCTTGCTCTCAGCTCAGTCAGCAGTCTTGGCTGCTCGTGAGCTCCTGGCACAGATGGAAGTGTTGGCCGCATGTTCACTCTTGGCTCAGAGGGAAGTCTCAGCTGTGCAGCACAGAATGCAGAGGCTTTGCTTGCAGGTCACCTGGCAAAGCAATGGACATGGCCAATGGTCACCACAAATCCTCCCACCTCAAAAACACCCTACAGAGGTAACAGATGGAATCCATCTTGGAAAACCTTACTCGCCATCTATTGGTGGCAGTGGCTACCACCTCAGTTTTGAGGCTACTCAGGTACCCAGTTTCCAACTCCTTTACCTCCAACTCTGATAACTCAAGATTTTTCTCAAGATTTTTTGGGGCGTACCTATCAATGTGGAACAGCAACTGTATGGGTACCTGTTTTCCAACTCAGAGACTAATAGTAGGGAGGCTCCAGGTAGAAGCTCAAGCCCTCTCAAACTGGCTACCTTCACCACGCTGAGAATAGTGACTCAAGCTAGGAATTGACAACTCCACCTACTGCAAAACAACAACAACAACAAAAAACAACACAAACAAACAAACAAAATAAAACGGAGTTCTGAGAGACTTTTCTATTCTCACACTTCTCATCCATTCTCCTCTACCCTTCTCTCTCTGGTCCTCACAATCTCAAAATATGTGAAACCAAAAACTTTGCATGAATTTGAACTTTAAGAACTAAATAACCAGAATAGTATAATAGTATAATATAGAGGAATTACGTAGGCCCACCGCACTCTCCTTTACTTTCATTCTCCCTCTCTTTCTTTCTTTCTTTGTTATTTTTTCTCTTTTTTTCTTCCTCCCTGTATCCCACTTTCATCCTCCTAAATTTTCCTAATTATACATAGGGTAATTTAATGAATACAGATAAGGAATTTATACATTTTCCATAAATTACCCCTGTCTATTCATTACAGTTATCCTCCAATTTGATTAGATCGATTAAGCTCATACCTTCATTACTTTCCCCCTTAACATTGCATCCTACCCCTGACTATCAGTTCTCTATATACCACCAGAAATGGTATGCCTTTTATGAAACTAATGACTATATTCTAAATAATAATTGAAGCAAACATCAGGAGACATAGAGTCTAAACATAAATGTATTTATAATGGTTAGGCTTAGGCTTCAGGTTAGGGTTAGATTTAGAGCTAGGATTTGATCTATGATTAGGGCTAGGACTAAGGATATGGCAAGGGTTAGGACTAGGGTTAGGGCTAGGGTTAGGGTTATGTTAAGGGATAGGGTTAGAATTAGTGATAGGACTAGTGTGAGATTTAGAGTTAGTCTTAGGGCTAGCACTAGGGTTATGGTTAGGGATATGGCTAAATTAGGGCTAGGGTTAGTATTAGGTTTAGACCTCAGGTTTGGGTTAGAGCTAGGGTAACATGCAGGGTAAGGGAATGGGTTATTGCCAGGTTGAGGACTAGGGCGAGGTTTAGTATTAGGGTTCGGGCTAGGGTTAGGGTTATGGTTATTATTAAGGCTAGGCTTAGGGCCAATATGAGGGCTAGTGTTTGTGTTAGGGTTAGGGCTAGTATTAGGGCTAGGGCTAATGCCAGGTCTAGGGTTACAGATACATTTAGTGTTAAGTTTATGGCTTGTTCCAGTGTAAGTGTTAGGTTCAGGGTAAGGGTCAGGTTTAGAACTAGGGATATTATTAGGGTCAGGTTAAATTTTAGGGTTTGGTTAAGGTTAGAGTTTAAGTTTAGGACTCAAATTAGCATTAGGTTTAGGGTTAGGGTAATGACAGTGTTAGATTTAGGGTTTAGATGTGATTTAGTGTAATTGATAGGGTTAAGGTTAGGCCTAATGTTTAGCATAAGTTTTATGGTTATCATTAGGGTAATGGATAGGTTTAGACCTAAGATAAGGGTTAGGGTTATGTATAGGATTAGGGCTTTTGTTTGGGTTAGGGTTAGGTGTAAATATATAGTTAAAGCTAGGTTTAGGACTCAGATTAAGGCTAGATTTTGGGTTCGCTTAGGGCTAGGATTAAGGCTATGGATAATGTATGAATTATGGTTATGATTAGCTCTAGTTATAGGGTTAGGGTTAAAGCTAGGTTTTGTGTTAGGGTTAGGTTTATGATTATGATTATATTTAGAGCAAGAATTAGTGTTAGGTCAGAGTCAGTGTTTGGATTAGTTTTCAGGTTAGAGTTAGAACTAGAATTAGAGATAGGTTTAGGGTTATATGTAAGGTTATAGTTTGGTTTAGATTAAGGGTTGGGGTTAAGATTATTACTCTGTTTTGTTTTAGGGCTAGGGGTAGGGTTAGGCCAAGTTTTAGGATGAGTATTAGGGTTAGGGCTAGTGTTAGAGTGAGATTTAGGCTTATGTTCAGGGTTAGATTTAGAGTTAGGTTTAGATCTAGGGTGTGAGCTAAGGCTAAGTAAGAATAGGGCTAGGTTTAGGGTGATGACAAGGGATTGGGTTAGAGCTAGGTAGAGAGTTAGAGTTAGTCTTAGGGCAAGGGATAGTGTTAGTGTTAGGAATAGGAATAAATTAGGGCTTGGATTAGGGCTAGGGTTAGTGTTAGTGTTATTCCTATGTTTAGGGCTAAGGTTAGTGTTAGGTTTATTGTTAGGTTTAGCTTTAGGGTAAGGGTTGGGATTAGAGCTAGTTCTAGGTCTAGGGTGAGGTTTAGAATTAGGGTTAGGTTTAGGGTTAGGTTTGTGATTAAGATGAAGTATATGGCTAGTATGTGGGCTAAGGTTTGTGTTAGGGTTAGGACTAGGATTAGAGCTAGGGCAAAGTAAGTTCTAGGGTTACAGTTAGGGATAGTTTTAGGGTTAGGTTTATAGCTAGGTCTATTGTAAGGGTTAGGTTTATGGTTAGGGTCAAGTTTAAAGCTAGGGGTTTTATTAGGGTTAGGATCAGATTTAGGGTTTTTTTTAGGTTAAGGTTTAGGGTTAGGGCTCAAATTATCATTATTGTTAAGGATAGGGGAATGAAAATTTTAGGTTTATGTTTCAGGTTAAGTGTAGGATAATGGATAGGTTTAGGGTTAAGGCTAAATTTAGGGTTTGGCCTAGGGTTAGCATAAGTGTTAGGGTTATCATTAGATTAATGGATAATTTAGAGCTATGGTTAGGTCTAGGGTTATGCTAAGGATTAGTTGTAGGGTTAGGCTTAGGGTTAGGTTTAGGGCTATGGTCAGGATTAGGATTAGCTTTAGGGTTAAAGCTAGGGTTGGGCTTGATTAGGGCTAGATTTTGTGATAGGTTATGGCTACAGCTAATGTAAGAACGTTTTATGATTCAGGCTAGTTTTAGGGTTAATATTAGGACTAGGTATAATTTTAGGGTTAGTTTAGGGTTAGGGTGATGTTTAGAGCTAGAGTTAGTGTTAGCTAGGGTCAGTGTTCAGGTTAGGGTTATGGGAAGGGTTATAGCCAGAATTAAAAACTAGTGTTAGGTCTAGGGATAGGGTCAGTGTTTGGCTTAGGCTAAGGGTTATTTTTAGGGCTAGGTCTCGATTTTTCTTTAGGTCTACTTTTCGAGTTATGACTAGATTTAAGATTAAGGTTATGTCTAGGGATAGTGTTAGGGTTAGGTTTAGATATAAGGTTACCAGAAGGGCTACTGTTAGGGTTTAGTTTAGGCTTAGGTTCAGGTTTAAAACTACAATTAGTGTCAGGGTCATAATAAGGGTCAGGGTTAGTGTTAGGGTTTGGCTTATGGTTAGAGCTAGAATGAGTGCTAGGGTTAGGACTAGTAGGGTAAAAGTTTTGGTTAGTTTAAGAATTAGGCTTAGCTTTAGGGTTAAGGTTTGCCATAGGGTAAGAAATAGTGTGAGAGCTAGGTTTAGGGTTAGGGCAAGGTTTAGGGTTAAATCTAGGTCTAGGGCTCAGTTTAGGGCCAGTTTCTGTATTAGGGTTAGGGCTAGGTTTAGAGCAATGGCTAATGTAAGAATTAGGGTTAAAATTAGGGTCAATTTTTAGGTTATGGTTAGGTGTTAAACCCCTAGTGTTAAAATTAGTTTTAAGGTTAGGTTAATATTTAGAGCTAGTGTAAGTGTTAGGTTAATAGTCTGGGTCAGGGTTAGTTTTAGGGTTAGGGTTAGGACTTCAAATAAGGCTAGGGTTACTGTAAGGGTTTGGTTTAGTATCAGGGTGGTGTTTAGAGCTAGGGTGAACGTAAATATATGAATCAGAGTCAGGGTTAGTATTAAAGTTAAGGTTAGGACTCGAATTAAGTCTAGAGTTTGTTCTAGGTGTAGTGCTAGGGTTTGGATGAAGTTACAGTTTAGTGTTAGGGCTATTACTTGGTTTTGTTTTATTGCTAGGGTTAGGATTAGGGCTAGTTTTATGATTAGTGTTAGGTTTAAGGTTAGAGATAGGGTTATTGTTAGGGTTAGACTTAGGGTTAGTGTTAGAGTTAGAGTTAGATCTAGGGTTAGAACTAGTAATAAAGATTAGGCAAGGGTTATGGCTTGGGTTATGACCATGTTTAGGGCTAGGGTTAGGGTTAAGGCAAGGGACAGGTTTAAAACTAGGGATAGGGCTAGTGAGAGAGTTAGAGTTAGTCTTAGGGCTATGGTTAGCATTAGAATTAGGGAAAGGTTTAAATTAGGGCTAAGGTTAGGGCTAGGTTTAGTGTTCAGCTTAATCTAGGGTTAGGGTTAGGGTTAGGATTATGTTTAGTGTAAGGGATGGTGTTATAGCTAGGTTTAGTGGTATGGTGAGGGTTACAATTAGGGTTAGGGCTATGATTAGGATTAGGGTTATTAATAAGGCTAGGTTTTTTTTAGGGTTAGGACTAGGATTAGAACTAGGGCCAATATCAGTTCTTGGGTTATGATTAAAGATAGTTTTTGTGTTATGTTTATGGCTACATGTAGTGTAAGGGTTATTTTTAGGGCTCAGATTTAGAGTTAAGAGTATTCTTGGAGTCAGGTTTTAGGTTAGGGTTTAGGATAGGTTAAGTTTTAAAGTTAGAGCTCATATTAGCATTAGGATTAGTGTTAGGTTAATCATAGGGTGAGATTTAGGGTCTAGGTTTGGTTTAGGGTAATGGATAGGGTTAAGTCTAGGAATAGGGATAGGTTTAAGCCTAGGGTTAGCATTAGGGTTAGTGTTATTATTATGGCAATAGATAGAGTTAGAGCTTGGGTTATGGCTAGGGTTATGTTTATGATTAGAGCTAGGGTTAAGGTTAGGATTAGGGTTAAAACTGGGGTTATGACTCTGATTAGGGCTAGGTTTTGTGTTAAGTTAGTGCTAGGGATAGGGTTATGGCTAATATAAGTACCAGGGTTATGTTTAGGGCTAAATTTTAGGTTAGGGTTAGGGCTATGCCTAGTGTTAGTTTTATGTTTAGGTTTAGGGTTATGTTTAGAGCTAGGATTAGTGTTATGGTTAGAGTAAGGGTCACATTAGTTTTAGGGTTTGGATTAAAACTCAAATTAGGACTAAGTTTAGGGTTAGGTTTAGGATTGGTTTAGGTTAAGGGTTAGGTTTAGGACTATGGTTCAGTTTTGTTTTAGGGCTAGGGCTAGGGTTAGGGCTAGTTTTCAAATTAGCATTAGGGTTAGAGCTAGTGTTAGGTTTATGTTTAGCCTTAGGGTTAAAGTTAGATTTAAATTTAGGTTCAGGATTAGGGTTCACCTTAGTGTTAGAGTTAGATTTAGAGATAAAGTTAGATCTAGGTTAGGGCTAGAGGTAGGGCTAAGTATAGGGCTAGGGTTAGGGCTAGGATTAGGATTCTGGTAAGGGATTGGTTTAGACCTAGGAATGGGGCTAGGGTGAGAGTTAAAGTTAGTCTTACATCTAGGTTCAGGGCTAGGGTTAACAATAGGGCTAAGTTAGGGTTAAAATTAGATCTAGGGTTATTGTTAGGGTTAGAGCTAGGGTTAGGGTTAGGGTTAGTGTTAGGAGTAAGGGTATGTTTAGTAATATTATAAGGGATGTGATTTGTGTTAAGTTTAGGGCTAGAATTAGGGCTAGGGCTAATGTCGGGTCTAGGCTTATAGTTGGGGATAGTTTTAGGATAGGGTTATGGCTAGATCTAGTGTAAATGTTAGGTTTATGGTAAGGGTCAGCTTTAGATCTAGGGGATATTTTAGGGTAAGGATAAGAGTTAGAGTTTGGTTAAATTTAGGGTTTAGAGTTAGTGCTAGAGTTAGCATTTGCATGTGGGTTAGGGTAATGATAGGTTTTGTTTAGGGTTGAGGTTAGTTTAGTTTTAGCAAATTGTTGGGGTTAGGTCTAGGGTTCAAATTAGGGTAAGGATTAGGGTTAGTATAATGGATAGTTTAGAGCTAAGTTTAGGGCTAGTTTTATGGTTAGCAATTGGTCTTCAGTTACGGTTAGGTTTCGGATTAGAACTAGGGTTAGGGTTAGGGTTATGTTTAGCATTAGGGTTAGGTTTTGAGCTAGGGTAATGCCTAGGTTGAGGGTTAGGTTTAGAGTTAGGTCTAGGGATAAGGTTACAGTACAGTTAGAGTTAGGGTTAGGATTAGGATTATGTAATCATTAGGGGTAGGGTTAAGGTTAAGATAATGGATAGGTTTAAATTTAAGTTTAGGGTTATGGTTATGGTTAGAGTTTTAGGTTTAGGGTTAGAACTATGTTTATGTTTAGGTTTATGATAAGTGTTAGGGTTTGAACTAGGGTTAAGTCTATAGCAAGTGTGAGTTTGAGGGTTAGGTCTAGGGTTATTTTTTGCTTAGTTATAGGATTAAGGTTAGGTCTAGGGTTATCAATAGGGCTAGGGTTAGGTTTAGGGTGATGAGTAGGTTTAGAGTTAAGTTAGGGCTAGGGTTAAGGTTAAGATTAGGACTAGGGTTAGGGTTATTTTTAGGGATAGATATAGGTTTATATTTAGGGTAAGGGTTAGGCTTTTAGCTAGGATTAGGACGAAGGTGAGGGTTAGGTTAGTGTTAGGGCTAGGTTTAGGGTTATGGTTATGCTTAAGGCTAGGTTTATGCCTAGGATTAGCTATAGGTTTTGTGTTAGCTTTAGGCCTAGGGTTAGCGCTATGAGTAATATAAGAGCTAGGGTTATATTTAGGGCTAGTTTTAGGATTAGGATTATGGCTAGGTATAGTGTTAGGTTTAGATTTTAGGTATGATCAGATTTAGATATAGGTTTACTCTAAAGGTAGGGTCAGATTTCGGGTTATATTAGAGTTAGGGTTACAGCCAGAATTAGGACTAGGTTTAGGTCTAGGGGTAGGGTTAGTGTTTGGGTTAGGTTCAGGATTATTGTTAGGGCTAAGGCTAGGTTTTTGTTTAGGTCTAGGGCTGGAGTTAAGGCTAGATTTAGAATTAGGTTTAGGTCTAAGGCTTGTGTTAGTGTTTGGTCTAGGGTTAGGGTCAGGTTCAGACGTAGGGTTAGTGTTATGGTCAGAAAAAGAGTCAGGGTTAGCATTAGGGTTTGGGTTAGGGTTAGAGCTAGATTGATGGCTAGGTTTAGGACTATTAATTGGGTTAATATTTTGATTAGCCTAAAGTTTAGGGATAGGTTTATCGTTACAATTAGAGTTAGTGTTTGGCTTGCAGTAAGTGATAGCCTTAGAGCTAGGGTTAGGGCTAGGGTTATGATTAGGGTTAGGGTTAAATCTAGTTTTTGGACTCAGATTAGGACTATTTTTTTGCGTAGGGTTAAATCAATGACTAATATAAGAACTAGGGTTACAAGTAGGATTAGTTTTAGGCTTAGGGTTAGGGGTAGTTGTAGTATAAGGTTGGGTTTAAGATTAGGGTAATATTTAGAACTAGGGTTATTTTTAGGATATAAGTAAGAGTCAGAGTTAGTTTTAGGGCTAGGGTTAGGACCTCAAAAAAGGGGTAGGGTAACTGTTAGTGTTCCATTTAAATTGAGGGTTGTGTTTAGAGGTAGAGTGATTTTTAGGAAATGAGTCTGGGTCAGGGTTAGTTTTCAGGTTAGGATTATGACTTGAATTATGGCTAGGGTTACACTTAGAATTTAGTTTAAGTTTAGCATGATGTTTCGAGCTAGTGTGACTGTTAGGATATGAGTCAGGGTCAAGGTAAGTTTTAAGATTAGGTTTAGGATTTGAATTAGGGCTAGGGTTAGCTACAGGTGTGTTGTTAAGTTTGGGTTTAAATTAAAGTTTAGTGTTAGCAGTATTGCTCAGTTTTGTTTTCATCCTAGGTTTAGTGTTAGCATTAGGGTAAGTATTAGTGTTAGTGTTAGGCTATGATTGGGGTTAGTGTTAGATTTGGAGTTAGCATTAGATCTAGAGTTCGGGCTTGGTCTATGTATAGAGCAAGGGTTAGGATTATGGTAACGGATAGTTTAGAAATAGGGAAAGGATTAGGATGAGAGTTAGAGTTAGTCTTAGAGCTAGGGTTATGGTTACATTTAGGGATAGGGCTAAATTAGGGCTAGGATTAGGGCTAGAGTGAGTGCTCAGCTTAGACCTAGCTTTAGGACTAGGGTTATGGTTATCTGTAGGGTAAGAGATGGCGTTATAACTAGTTATAGAGGTAGGGTGAGAGTTAGAATTAGGGATAGGGCTACGGTTAGGGTTAGGGATATGATTAAGGCTAGGTTTAGGGACAGAGTGAGTGATGGGGTTTGTTATAGGTTTAGGTCTAGAATTAGGACTAGGGCTAATTTCAAGCCTAGTGTTAGAGTTAGGGGAAGATTTAGGGTTAGGTTTGTGTATTGGTCTAATGTAAGTGTTAGGCTTAGGATAAGGGTGAGGTTTAGAGCTAGGTGTATTTTTAGTATCAGGTTCAGGGTTAGGGTTTGTTTTAGGTTAATGTTTAAGTAAAGGGCTCAAATGAATATTAGGGTTAGGTTAGAGTAAAGGATAGGGTTAGGTTTAGGGTTCAAGGTAGGTTTAGAGTAATAGAGAAGTTTCAAGTTAGCAAAATGGTTAGGGTTAGGCCTAGAGTTAGCATTAGAATTAGGGTTATCATTAGGATAATAAATACGGTTAGAGCTAGGGTTAGGGCTAAGGTTATTGTTAAGATTAGGTGTAGAGTTAGGGTTGGGTTTTGGGTTAGGGGTAGTAACCCTAGCTTAGGGTAGCGTTAGGGTTAGGTTTAGGGTAAAGGTTAGGTTTTGAGCTAGGGTTAGTCCACGGTGAGGGTTAGGTTAATTGTTAAGTCTAGAGTTAGGGTTATGGTTATGGTCAGGGTTAGGTTTAGGGTTATAACTAGGGTTTACATTAGGTTTAGGGTTAGGTTTAGGGTAATATATTGGGTTAGATGTAATGTTAGCTTTAGGTTTAAGGTTAGATTTAGGGTTAAGTTTAGTTTTAGGGCTAGTTTTACTGTTGGGTTTACAGTAAGGTTTAGGGTTTGAGTCAGGATTAGGGCTACAGAAAGTTTTAGGTTTAGGGTTAGGTCTAGGGTTAGGTTTATGTTTTGTGTTAGGGTTTTGGTTAGGGTTATGGCTAGGGTTATCATTAGGTTTACGGTTAGAGTTAAGGTAATGGCTAGGGTTAGAGCTAAGTTTAGGGCTAGGGTTGACATTAGGATTAGGGCTAGGGTTAGAATTATGGTTTGGGATAGTGCTAGGGTTATGTTTAGGCTAAGGGTTTGGCTTTGAGCTAGCGTTAGGACTAAGGTGAGGGTTAGGGTTAGGGTTAGGCCTAGGGTTAGGGTGAGGGTTATTCTTAGAGTAGGTTTAGGCCTCGGATTATGGCTAGGTTTTGTGTTAGATTTAGGCCTAGGGTTAGTGCTATGGTTAATGTAAGATCTAGGGTTCTAATTAGGGCTAGATTTAGAGTTAGTGCTATGGCTATGTTGAGTGTTTAATTTAGATTTTGTTTTAGGGTCAAGTTTAGAGCTAGGTTCAGTGTTAGAGTCAGGGTCAGTGTTTAAGTAAGAGTTAGGATTAGGGTGAAAGCCAGAATTAGGACTAGGGTTAGGTATAGGGATAGGGTTAGTGTTTGTTTTATTTTAACTGTTAATGTTAGTGCCAGGACTAAGATTTTGTTTAGGTCTAGGACTAGAGTTATTGCTAGTTTTAGGATTATATTTAGGTCTAGGACTAGTGTTAGGGTTAGGTTTAGGTATAAGTTTTATGGTAGGGCTAATTTCAGGTTTTGGTTTTGGGTTAGGGTCAGAACTAGATCTATAATTAGTGTTAGGGTCAGAATAAGGGTGAAGTTTAGAGTTAGGTTTTGGGTTAGGTTTAGAGCTAGGATGAGGGTTAAGTTTAGCACTAGTAATAGGGTTATTGTTTGGTTTAGGCTAAAAATTAGAATTAGGACTAAGTTTAGCATTATACATAGGGTTTTGCTTAGCATAAGGGACAGGGTAAAAGCTAGCGATAGGGCTACATTTAGGGTTAGGTTTAGGGTTAGGGTTATGTTTAGGTTTAGGGTTAAATCTAGTTAGGGCTCCAATTATGGCTATTTTTGTGTTAGGGTTAGGGCTATTTCCAATGTAAGAACTAGGGTTACAAATAGGCTTAGTTTTAAGGTTAGGTTTGGGCTCGGTGTTGTGTTAGTATTAGCTTTAGTGTTAGGGTTATATATAAAGCTAGGGTTAGTGTTTGGATAAGAGTTTAGTCAGGGTTAATTTTAGGCCTAGGACTCAAATTAGAGCTCGGGATATGGCTATTCATAGTGGTAGGGTTTGGTATACGATAAGGTTTAGGGATATATCAGTGGCTCAGTTTTGTTTTAGGGCTAGAGCTAGGGTTACGGCTAGTAATAGAATTAGCAATAGTCTTAGGGCTAGTGGTAGGTTGAGGTTTAGGCTTAAGTTTTGGGTTAGATTTAGCATTATGGTTAAATCTAGGGTTAGGTCTATGGCTAGGGTTAGGGCTAATATTAGAGTTAGTATGAGGGTTACAGTAACAGATTAGGTTAGAAATAGGGCTAGGTTGAGAGACAGAGTTAGTCTTAGGGCTAGGGCTAGGGGTAGGGTTAAGGTTTGGGCTAAATTAGGGCTAGTATTAGCAGAATGATTAGTGTTAGGATTAGGCCTATGGTTAGGGCTAGGGTTAGGCTTAGCTCTAGGGGCAAGGATGGGGTTATATAGCTAGGTTAAGGGTTAGAGCAAGGGTTAAAATTAGAGATAGGGCTAGGGTGAGAGTTCTGGTTAGGATTAAGGCTAGGTTAGGGCTAGGCTGAGGGTTTCTGTTAGAGATAGGGCTAAGACTAAGGCTAATGCTAATATCAGGTCTAGGGTTAAAATTAGGGATAGTTTTATGGTTTGGTTTACAAATAGGTCTAATATAAGGGTTAAGTTTAGGGTAGGGGTCAGATTTAGAGCAAGGTGTAATATTAGGGTCAGAATCCCGGGTTAGTGTTGGTTTGAGTTAAGGTTTATGGTTAGGGCTTGAATTAGCATTAGGGTTAGGGTTCAGGTTACAGTAATGGGTAGGGTTAGGGTTGGGTTCAGTTTAGATTTAGAGTAATGCATAGGGTTAATGTTACGGATAGGTTTAGGGTTAAGCCTATTGTTAAAATTTGGTTTAGCTTAACTTTAGGGTAATGGATAGGGCTAGTGCTAGTGTTAGGGCTTGAGTTAAGGTTAGGATTAGGGCTATGATTAGGGTTAGGTTTAGATTTAGTTTTAGGGTTAGGTTTAGGGTAAGTGTTAGGATATGAGCTAGGGTTCAGGCTAGCATGAGGAATAGGTTTAGATTCACGTCTATGTTTAGTGTTAGGGTTAGGCTTAGGGCTAGGTTTAGCAGTAGGGTCAGGGTTATGTTTAAAGTAATGCATACAGTTAGATCTAGGATTTGGGCTATGTTCACAATTAGGATTCAGGCTAAGATTAGGTTTAGGTTTAGGGCTAGAGTTATGTTTAGGGTAAGGGTTAGAGTTTGAGCTAGGGTAAGGTCTACGGCAAGCATTAGGATAGAGTTTGGGCTACATTAATATTCGAGTTATGCTTAGGGCTAGGTTTAGGGCTATTTTTATGTGAGGTTTATGGCTAGCATTAGGGATATGGGTAATGTAAGAGCTAGAGTTATGGTTATGGCTAGTTTGATGCTTAAGGTTAAGAATAAATCCTGTTTTAGGGTTAGGATTTGGGTTAGGATAAGGATTAGGGCTAGGGTTTATGTTAGGATAAAGGTCAGTGTTCAGATTAGAATTGGATTTTGTGTTAGGGCCAAAATTAGAACTAGGGTAGTGTTAGTCTTTGTGTTAGGTTTATAGTTATTGTTAGGTCTAGGTCTAGGTTTTTGTTTAGGGCTAGGGCTAGAGTTATGGCTATATTCATGATTAAGTTTAGGTCTAGTGTTAGTTTGATGGTTAGGTTTAGTTATAGGTTTACCAGTAGGGCTAGTGATAGGATTTGGTTTAGGGTTAGGGTCAGGCTTAGTCCTAGTGTTAGTGTTAGGGTCAGAATAAGAGTCAGGGCTAGACTTAGACTTGGGGATAGGGTTAGAGATAGAATGAGGTCTAGGGTTAGGACTAGTAATAGAGTTAGGGTTTGGGGTAGGCTAAGGATTAGGGTTAGAACTAGGGTAGCATTAGGGTGAGGGTTTGGCTTAGAGTAAAGGATAGGGTTAGAGCTAGGGTTAGGGTTAGGGCTAAGGCTAGGGTTAAAACTGGAGTTAGGGCTCAGATTAGGGCTAATTTTTGTGTTAGGGTTAGGGCTATGACTAAAGTCAGAACAGGTTTTACAATTGGGGCTAGTTTTCTGGTTAGGGTTAGGACTAGGTCTAGTGTTTGGGTTAGGTTTAGGGTTAGGGTGATCTTTAGAGCTAGGGTTAGTTTTAGGTTTAGAGTCAAGGTCAATATTAGTTGTATGGTTAAGTTTAGGGCTAGTTGTAGCATTAGGATTTGGTTTAGGTTAAGGGTTAGGATTAGGGTTATTGCTCAGTTTTGTTTGAGGGCTATTATTAGGGTTAGGGAAAGTTTTTAAATTAGCATTAGGGTTAGGGCTAGTGTTAGGGTGAGGTTTAGGTTTAGGTTTAGGGTTAGATTTAGAGTTAGGGTTAGATCTAGGTTTAGGGTTGGGGCTAAGTTTAGGACTAGTTTTGGGGTAGGGTTAGGGCTGGGCTTTGGCTTATACTAAGGAATGAGTTTACAACTAGGGATAGTGTGATAGCTAGAATTAGTCTTAGGGCTAGGTATATGGTTAGGTTTAAGATTAGGGCTAAATTAGAAATAGTATTAGAATTATGGTTATTATTAGGGCTAGGCCTTGGTTTACGTCTAGGGTTATGATTAGGGTTAGGATATGGTATGATAGTATAGCTAGGTTTAGGCCTTGGTTAATGGTTCAATTTAGGGTTAGGACTATTGTTCAGGTTAGGTTTAGGATTATGGCTAAATTTATGGTCAGGATTAGGGCTATGGTTTTTGTTAGGGTTAGGGATAGCATTAGGACTAGGGCTAAGGTTAGGTCTAGTGTTATGGTTAGGGATAGTTTTAGGGTTAAGTTTATGGTTAGGTCTAGTGTAAGGTTTAGGTTAAGTGTTAAGTTCAGTTTTAGATAGGAGTATTATTAGAGTCAAGAAAAGAGTTAGGGTTTGTTTAGTTTAAGGTTTAGTGTTATGGCTCAAATCAGCATTAGGGGTAGGTTTAGGGTTAGGGTAATGTATATTGTTAGGTTTATGGTTCAGGTTAGGTTTAGGTAATAGATAGGGTTAGAGTTATGGATAAGGTTTTGGATTATCCTAGGTTTAGCATTAGGTTTAGGGTTAGAGTTAAGATAATGGATAGAATTAGACCTATGCTTAGGGCTAGGGTTATGTTTAGGATTAAGGCGAGGGTTAGGGTTAGGTTTAGGTTTAGGGTTAGGGTTAAATCTAGGGTTTAGGCTCAGATTAGGGCTAGGTTTTAGATTAGGTTAGGATTAAGGTAGGGCTATGGCTATTGTAAGAACTAGTGTTACAATTGGGGCTATATTTAAGGATAGGGTTAGGGCTAGCTGTATTAGGTTATGATTAGGTTATTTTTAGGCTTATGTTTTGATTTAGGGTAAGTGATAGTGTCAGAGTCAGGTTCAGTATCAATTTTAGGGTTAGGGATAACATTCAGATTAGAACTGGGGTTAAGAGTATGTGTAGGGTTCGGTTTTGCATTAGGGTTAGAACAAGAATTAGGGCTAGGGCTAATGTCAGGAATATAGGATTAGTGTTAGGGCTATGGCTCAGTTTTGTTTTCTGTCTAGGACTTGGGTTAGGGCTAGTTTTGGGGTTAGTGATAGTGTTAAGGTTAGTTGTAGGGTGAGGTTTAGGCTTAAGGTAACGGTTACATTTAGAATTATGGTTAGATCTATGGTTAGGGGTAGGGTTAAGGCTAAGATTAGGTCTAGTATTAGGGTTACAGTAACAGATAAGGTTAGTACTAGAAATAGGTCTAGCTCGAGAGTAGAGGTAGTCTTAGCCCTAGGGTTAGAGTAAGAGTTACATTTTGTGATAAATTAGGGCTAAAATTATAGCTATCATTAATTTTATTTATTTTTTCTAATTCCAGTGTTATGGTTAGGTTTAAGTATAGAGTTACCTGTAGGGCTAATGTTAGGGTTTGGTTTAGGGTTACTGTCAGGTTTAAACCAAGAATAAGAGTTAGGGTCAGAATAAGGGTCAGATTTAGGGTTAGAGTTAGAGCTAGAATGAGGGCAAGGGTTAGGATTAGTATTAGAATTATGGTTTGGGGTAGGCTAAGGATTAAGTTTATGACTAGGGTAGCATTAGGGTGAGCTTTGTCTTAGGGTAAGGGACAGGGTTAGAGCTAGGGTTAGGGATAGTATTATGGTTAGCGATAGGGCTAGGGTAAAGGTTAGGCTTAGGTTTAGGGCAGGGCCATGCGTAATTTAAGAACTAGAGTTCCAAAGAGAGTTATTTTTAGAGTTAGGTTTAGGGTTAGGGTGATATTTAGGGCTAGGGTGATGTTTATATCTAGGGTTAGTGTTAGTGTCTGAGTCAGGGTCAGCCTAAGTTCTATAGTTAGGATTAGGACCCTAATTAGTGCTAGAGTTAGGGATAAGTATAGGGTTAGGGTTTGATTTAGGGTAAGGTTTAGGTTTAAGCCTATGAATCAGTTTTGTTTGAATGCTAGGGCTAGGGTTAGGGCTAGATTTCCAAATAGCATTAGGCATAGGGCTAGTGTTAGGGTGAGGTTTAGGCTTAGATTTAGGGTTAGATTTAGAGATAGGATTAGATCTAGTTATATGGCTAGGGAAAAAAGTTAGGGCTAGGGTTGGGGCTAGGTTTAGGCCTAGGATTTGGGTTATTTTAAAGGATAGGTTTAAAACTAGGGGTAGGACTACAGTGAGAGTTAGAGTTACTGGGCTTAGGTAAAAATTAGTACTAGGATTAAAGCTAAAATTAGTGTTAGGGCTAGGGTTAGGGTGAGGATTAGGCTAGGTAAAGCACTAGGATTAGGGTTTGGTTTTGTGTTAGGGTTAGGGCTAGGATTAGTGCTAAGGCTAATATCAGGTCTAGGTTTATGGTTAGGGTTAGTTTTAGGGTGAGGTTTATGGCTAGTTCTATTGTAAGTGTTAGGTTGAGAGTTAGGGTCAGTTTTGGAGATAGGGTTACTATCATTTTAGGTAATAGTTATGGTTTTGGTTAGGTTAAGGTTACGATTTAGGGCTCTAATTAACGTTAGGTTTAGGATTAAGTTTAGGGTAATGGATATGATTTGGTTAGGGTTCAGGTTAGGTTTCGTTTAATGGATAAGTTTAGGGTTAGAGATAGGGTAGTGTTATCCTAGAGTTAGCATTATGGTTATGGTTATGGTTAGGGTAATGGATAGGGTTAGAGCTAGGGTTAGGTCTAGGACATGGATAGGATTAAGGGTAGGGTTAGGTTGAGGGTTAGGGAAAGTTTTAGGGTTAGGGTTAGGTTTAGGGTAATTTTAGGGGTCAAGATTAGGGTTAAAACAGATTAGGGCTTTGTTTTGGGTTAGAACATGGCTAGAATTTGGGCTACAGCTAATGTAATAATTAGGGTTATGATTAGGGCTACTTTTAGCATTAGGTTTAGGGTTAGGTCTAGTTTTAGTGTTAAGTATACTTTTAGGGGATTTTAGAAGTGGGGTAAATTATAGGGTCAGAGTCAGGGTCACAGTTAGTTTTAGATTTAGTGTAGTACTGGAATTAGGACTAGGGTTAGGGCTAGGTGTTGGGTTAAGTTTTGGTTTAGGTTAAAGTTTAGGGTTAGCGTGATGGCTCAGTTTTGTTTTAGGGCTAGGACTAGGATGGGGCTATTTTAGGATTAGCGTTAGTTTTAGGCCTAGTGTTAGTGTGAGCTTTAGGCTTAGGTTTAGGGGTAGATTTAGAGTTATATTTAGATCTAGGGTTAGGGCTAGGGCTAGGTTTTGGGCTAAGGTTAGGGCAAATATGAGGGTTATGTAAGGGATAGAGTTAGATCTGGAAATAGGTCTAGGGTGAGAGTTTGAATGAGTCTTTGTGCTAGTGTTAGGGTTAGGGTTAGGTCTAAATTAGGGCTAGGATCAGGTCTAGGGTTAATGTTAGGTTTAGGTTTAGGGTTAGGGTTAGGTTTAGGTTTAGGTTTAGGGATGCAGTTATAGCTTGGTTCAGAACTAGGTTGAGGGATACAATTAGGGATAGGGCTAAGTTAGGGTTCAGGTTAGGATCAAGGCTAGCTTTAGGGCTAGGATGAGGGTTAGCATTTGTGTTTGGGTTATGGCAAGTATTAGGGCTATGGCTAATATTATCTCTAGGGTTATGGTTATTTTAGGGTAAGTTTTATAACTGGATCTAGTGTCAGAGTTAGGTTTAGGGTAAGGTTCAGGTTTAAAGCTAAGGGTAATAAAATGATGAGGATCAGGTTTTGGATTTGGGTAGATTAAGGTTCAGGGTTAGGGCTCAAATTAGCATTAGGTTTAGAGTTAGGGTTAGGGTAAAGGATAGGGTTAGGTTCATGTTTCAGGATAGATTTAGGGTTCAGGTTAGGTTGAGGGTAATTGATAGGGTTAGGGTTAACATTAGGGTTGTGTTTATCATTAGGGTAATTGATAGTGTTAGAGCTAGTGTTAGGAATAGAATTATGGTTAGGATTATGGCTAGATTTAGGGTTAGGGTTAGGGTAAATTCTAGGGGTAGGTTTAGGTTTAGGGTATGCTTTAGGGTTTGAGCTAGGGTTAGTGCTAAAGCTAGGGTTAGGTTTAGGGTTAGAACTGGAATTAAGGTTACAGTTAGGGTTAGGTTTAGTATTATGGTTAGGTCTAGAGTTATCATTAGGTTTAGGGTAATGGACAGGTTTAGATATCGTGTTAGGGTTCAGGTTAGGGTTAGATTTTGGACTAGGTTTAGCTTTAGATTTAGGGTATGATTAGGGTTTGAGGTAACGTTAGGACTACGGCAAGGGTTAAGTTTAAGGTGAGATCTAGTGTTAGGTTTATGGTAAGCATTAGAGTAGGTTTTGGGTTAGGCCTATGGTTATCATGAGTTTATGCTTAGGGTTAGGGTAATAAGTGAAGTTATAGCTAGGGTTAAGGATAGGATTAAGTTTAGGATTAGGGATAGGGTTAGGGTTAGGCTTAGGCTTAGGGGAAGTCTTATGGTTCGTTTAAGGTAAGGGTCAAGGATTGGGAATGAGTTATGGCTAGGTTAAATAATCGGATTAGAATCAGGGCTAGGAATAGTTAGGGTAAGAGTTGGGGCTAAGATTAGCATTAGGTTTAGGGTTATGTTTAGGGTAATGAATCGAGTTAGAGCTAGGGTTTGGGCTATGGATATGGTTAGGATTAGGGCCAGGATTAGAGTTAGTGTTTGGGCTAGGGCTATGTTTTCTGTAAGGGTGAGGGTTTGATCTAGAGTTAAGCCTAGGACTAGGTCTAGGGTTAGGTTCAACATTATGTCTAGGGATAGGATTATAGTAGGTTTAGGGTTAGAGTTATGGCTAGGGTTATCATTAAGGTTAGGATTAGTGTTATGGTAATGAACATGGTTAGATATAGGTTTAGGTGTAGGGTTAGGGTTAGATTTAGTTTCAGGTTTAGGTTTAAGGCTATGATTATGTTTAGGTTTATGTTATTTGTTAGGGTTTGAGGTAGTGTTAGGGCAATGGCGAATGTTAGGTTTAGGGTTAGGTCCAGGGTTAGTTTCTTTTGTTACGTTTAGTGTTAGTGTTACAGCTAGGGTTATCAATAGGCTTAGGGTAATGGGTGATTTAGAGTTAGGTTTAAGGCTCGAATTAAGGTTAGGGTTAGGGCTAGAGTTAGTTTTAGAGTTAGGGAGAGGTCTAAGTTAATATTTAGGGTTCCAAGGTAGGTTTAGGACTAAGGCTAGGCTTAGGATTAGGATTAGGGCTAGAATTAGGCTTAGGGGTAGGCTTAGGGCTAGGTTTAGGCCTAGGATTTGCTCTAGGTTTTGTGTTAGGTTAAGGCGTAAGGATAGGGCTATGGATAATGTAAGAGCTAGGGTTATGATTAGGGCTAGTTGTAGGGTTAGGGTTATAGCTAGGTCTAGTGTTAGGTTTATATTTTTGGTTAGTGTCAGGTTTAAAGGTGGATTTACTGTTAAAGGCAGGTTCAGTTTTCAAATCAGAGTTAGAGTTAAGGTTAAAACCAGAATTAGGATTAGGTTTATGTCTAAAATTAGGTTTAGTCTTTGCATTAGGTTAAGGTTATTTTTAGGGTTTTTTAGGTCTAGGGCTAGAGTTAAGTCTAGATTTAAAATTATGTTTAGGTCTAGGTCTCGTGATAGTGTTAGGTTTAGGTGTAAGTAATGGTAAGGCTAGTGTTAGGGTTTGGTCTAGGGTTAGGGTCAGGTTTAGACCTAGGGTTAGTGTTATGGTCAGATTAAGGGTCAGGGTTAGGGTTTGGGTTTGGGATAGGGTTAGAGATAGAATGAAGGCTAGGTATAGGATTATTTACTGATTTAGGGTTTTTATAAGCCTTAGAATTTGGGATAGGTCTAGGGTTACCATTAGGGTTAGCATATTTCTTATGGGAAGGGATAGGGTTAGATCTAGTGTTAGGGTTAGTGTTTGGGTTAGGGATAAAGTTAGTTTCTGGGCTCAGTTAGGACTAGTTTTTCTGTTGGGTTAGGGCTAAGGTTAGGGCAATGGCTAATATAATAACCAGGGTTAAAATTAAAGTTCTATTTAGGGTTAGTTTTAGGGGTTAAACCTCTAGTGTTAGGGTTAGTTTTAAGGTTATGTATATATTTGGAGCTAGGATTAGTATTAGGATAGGATTCAGGGTCAGAGTTAGTTTTAGGGTTAAGGTTAGGACTCAAATAATGTTCTAGGATTACTGTTAGGGTTTGTTTAAGGTTAGAGTGGTATTTAGATCCTGGGTGAGTGTTAGGATATGAGTCATGGTCAAGGTTAGTTTAAGGTTATGGTTATTACTCTAATTAGGGCTCAGGTTAGGTCTAGTTGTAGTGTTAAGTTTTAGTTTAAGTTAAGGTTTAGGGTTAGAGCTACTGCTCAGTTTTGTTTTAGTCCTATGGTTAGGGTTAGGGCTACTTTTACAATTGGCATTAGGGTTAGAGATAGTGTTAGTGTTAGGCTTAGGCTTAGTGTTAGAGTTACATTTAGAGTTAGGATTAGATCTAGGGTTAGTTCTAGGACTAAGGGTAGGAAAAGTGTTATCCGTAGGGTTAGGGCTATGGTTAGGGTTATGGTAAGGAATAGGGTTAGATCGAGGGATTGGGTTAATGTGAGAGTTAGAGTTAGTCTTAGGGTTAAGGTTAGGTTTAGGAATAGGGTTAAATTAGGGCTAGGATAAGGGCTAGGGTTAGTGTTCAGCTTAGAACTATCATTAGAGTTAGGGTTAGGATTGGGGTTAAGTTTAGGATGAAGGATGGCATTTTAGCTAAGTATAGAGGTAGGGTGAGGGTTAGACTTCGGGTTAAGGGTAGGGTTAGTGTTATGGTTATGATTAAGGCTAGGTTAAGGGCTAGGATGAGGGCTAGTGTTTGTTTTAGTGTTAGGGCTATGATTAGAGCTAGGGCTAACATCAGGTCTAGGGTTATGTTTAAAGATAGTTTTAGGGTTAGGTTTATGGCTACATCTTGTGTAAATGTTAGGTTTAGAGTAAGGTCAAGTTTAGAGATAGGGGAATTATCAGGGTTAGGGTCAGGTTTAGGGTTTGGTTTAGGTTAGGATTTAGGTTTAGGGCTCAAATTAGCATTAGGATTATGGTTCGGTAAATGATAGGTTTTGGTTTAGGGTTCAGGTTCGGTTGAGGGTAATTCATAGGGTTTGGGTTAGCGATAGGGTTAGGGTTAGGCCTAGGGTTAACATCTGGTTAAGTGTTATGTTTAGGGTAATAGATAGTTTTAGAGCTACGTTTAGAGCTAGTGTTATGGTTAGGAATAGGTCTTGAGTTAGGGTTAGTGTTAGTGTTAGAACTAGGGTTAGTGTTAGGGTTATGTTTGGTGTAAGGGTTAGGTATTCAGCTAGGGCTAGGGCTAGTGTGAGGGTTAGGTTTAGGGTTAGGTCTAGGGATAAAATTATGGTAGGGTTATGATTAGGGTTAGGGTTATCATTAATGTTAGGTTTTAGGTAATGAATACAGATAGATATAAAATTAGGTTAAGGGTTATATTTCAGTTTAGGTTTAGGGTTAGGGCTATGGTTATGTTTAGGTTCATGGTAATGGTTAGGATTTGAGCTAGGATTAGGGCAATGGCAAATTTTACATTTAGGGTTATGTCTAGGATTAGTTTTCCAGTTAGGTTTAGGGTTAGAGTTAGGTTTTTGGACTAGTATTATCTATAGATTTACTGTTAGGTTTAGGGTAATGGGTAGATTTAGAGCTAGGTTTAGGGATAGGGTTAAGTTTCGGGTTGGGGCTAATTTTAGTGTTAGAGTTAAGGATATGTCTAGATATATGTTTAGGGTAAGGTTAGGCTTTTAGCTATTGTTAAGTTTAGGTTTAGGTTTAGGTTTAGGATTTAGCAAGGTTTAGGTCTCAGACTAGGGCTAGATTTTGTGTTAGGATTAAGTCCAAAGTTAGGGCAATGGCTAATGTAAGAACTAGGGTTACAATTATGATTAGTTTTATGGTTAGGAGTAGGGGTAGTTCTGGTGTTAGGATTATGATGATATTTATAACTATGGTTAGTGTTAGGATATGAGTCATGGTCAAGTTTAGTTTTAGGATAAGTGTTAGGACTCGGATTTTGGCTAGGGTTACTATTAGGGTTTGGTTTAAATTTAGGGTTGTGTAGAGTAGGGTAAATGTTAGGATATGAGTGAGAATTAGGACTACTTTCAAGGATAAAATTAGGACTCGAATTAGGGCTAGTGTTTGCTCTATGTTAGAGTTAGAATTTGGTTTAAGTTAAGGTTTAGGTTTTGGCCTCTTGCTTGGTTTCGTTTTAGTGCTAGGGTTAGGGTTAGGAAAAGTTTTACCAATAGCATTAGGGTTAGGCCTAGGGCTATGTTTTGGGTTAAGATTAAGGATAAGTTTAAGGTTAGGACTAGGTCTAGGTTTTGTGTTAGAATTAGGGCAAGAATTAGGGCTAGGGATAATATCAGGTCTAGAGTTACAGTTAGGGATAGTTTTAGTGTTAGGTTTATGACTAGGCCTAGCTTAAGAGTTAGGTTTAGAGAAAGGGTCAGGTTTAGAGCTAGAGGTATTATTATGGTCAGGGTCAGGTTTGGGGTTTGGGTTAGGTTAAGGTTTAGGCTTAGGTCTCAAATTAACATTAAGCTTAGGGTTAGGGTAATGTATAGGGGTTAGATTTAGGGTTCGGGTTAGGTTTAGGGTAATGGATATGGTTAGGTTTTGTGATAGGTTTAAGGGTAGGCCAAGGGTTAAAATTAGGGTTAAGTTTATCAGAAAGGGTAAATTTTAGAGTTAGAGCTAGGGTTAGGGCAAGGGTTATTATTAGGATTAGGGCTAGAGGTAGGGTTATTATTAGGTCAAGGTTAGGGCTAGTGTTAGTGTTAGGATTAAGATGAGGAATGGATTAAAGTTTGAGCTAGGGTTAGTGCTAGAGCTAGGGTAGGGTTTAGGATTATGGTTATGGTTAGTGTTAGAATAAGGGCTAGGATTATCATTAGTTTTAGGGTAATTGACAGGGTTATATTTCAGGTTAGAGTTAGGTTTAGTTTTAGGGTTAGGGTAGGGTTAGGTTTAGGATAAGAGTTAAGGTTTGAGCTAGGGTTAGGGTTAGGGTTAGGGAAAGGTTTCTGGTTAGTTCTAGGGTTAGATTTATGTTTAAGATTAGGGTAGGTTTAGGTTTAGCTCTTGGTTTATCATTAGGGTTAGGTTTAGGGTCTGGATAATGGGTAGGGTTCAATCTAGTGTTAGAACTAGGGTTAAGTTTAGGATTAGGGTAGGATTGGGGTTAGAGTTAGGACTTGGGTTAATGTTATGGTTAGGTTAAGGGTAAGGGTTAGGGATTAAGCTCTTGTTAGGTCTAGGGTGAGGGTTAAGTTAAATTCAGGGCTAGAGTAGGATTAGGGTTAGGGATAGGTCTAGGGTTAGCATTAGGTTTAGGGTTATGATTAGGGTAACCCTAGTCATAACAGAGTTAGAACTAGGGTTAGGGTGACATTTACGGTTTTGGTTAGTGTTATGTTTTGGGTAAGGTTTACTGTTAGAGCTTGGGTTAGGGCTAGGGCAAGGGTTCAGGTTAGAGTTAGGGCTAGGTTTAGGTTTAGGGTTATGCTTAGAGATAGGTTTAGCGGTACAATTAGGGCTAGGTTTTGTGTGAGGTTTAGGGCTAGTGTTAGGTTTATGGGTAATCTAAGAGCTAGGGTTATGGTTATGGCTAGTTTTAGGGTTAGTCTAGTGTTAGGGTTAGTTTTGGGGTAAGGATAAGTTTTAGAGCTAGGGTTTGTGTTAGGGTAAGGGTCAGTGTTTAGATTAGGGTTAGTTTTAGAGTTAGGGTCATAATTAGGAATAGGGTTAAGTCAAGGGTGAGTTAGTGTTTGGGTTAGGTTAAGGGTTATTTTTAGGTCGAGACCTGGAGTTATGGCTATATTTCGTATTAGATTTAGGTCTAGCAGTAGTGTTAGTGTTAGATTTATGTATAGGTTTATCAGTAGGGCTAGAGTCAGGTTTAAACCTAGGGTTATTGTTAGGGTCAGAATAAGGGTCATGGTTAGAGTTAGGGTTTGGGTTAAATTTAGAGCTAGAATCATTGCTAAGATTAGGGCTAGTAATAGATTTAGGGTTTGGGGTAGACTAAAAATTAGAGTTAGGACTAGCGTAGCAATAGGGTGAGGGTTTGACTTAGTGTGATGGGTAAGGTTAGAGCTAGGGCTAGGACCAGGGATGGGTTTAGGGTTAGGGCTAGGGTTAGGGTTAGGGTTAGGATTAAGGCTAAGTTTAGGGCTAGGATTAGGGCTACTGTTTGTGTTAGGTTCAGGGCTAGCATAAAACTAACACTATCCCTAACTGTAACACTAACACTAAACCTAACCATAAACCTAACATTAACACTAAGTTAACACTAAGATTAATAATAAACCTAACCCTTACCCTATCCCTTACCTTAATTCCAAACCTAACCCTAAACCTATCACTAAACCTAACCCTAGAACTAATCTAAATATAAACCTAATCATAAACCTAACCCTAACCCTAAACATAACTCTAAACTAAACCTAATTCTAACCATAAGCCTACCTGTAACAGTAACCCTAACTGTAAACCTAACACTAACCATAACCTTAAGCTTGATTCTCATCCAAACCCTAACATTGAACCTAACTCTATCCCAAACCCTAACCCTAACACTAAACCTAACCTCATTCCTAACATTAAACCTAACACTAAACCTTACCGTAACCTTAACCCAAACTGTATCCCTAAGTGTTACCTTAAGGATAACCCTAATCCTAACACTAACACTAACTCTAACACTAAACCTAACCCAAATTTTAAAACTAAAAATAACCCTAAATCTAAACATAACCCTAAACCTACCACTAAACCTAATAATAAGCCTAACCAAAATCTTACAAACAAACCTAACCATAACCCTAATACTAATACTAAACCTAACCCTAGACTGAATGGTAAACTTAGCACTAACCCTAACCCTAACCCTAACCCTAACCCTAATTCTTAATCTAAATTTACACTTTAACCATAACTGAAAACCTAACAATAACCCTAAAGTGAAATTAAGCCTGACCTTAACACTAACCCTAACCCTATCCCTAACCCTAACCTTAACTGTAACACTAAACCTAACCCTTACCCTAACACTAACCCTAATTCTAACTCTAACACTAACCCTAAATCTAACCATAATCATAACCCTAACACTAACCCTAAGCCTAATCCTGACATTAACACTAATTCTAAAAATGACAATAAACCTAACACTAACCCTAACCCTAACCCTAATCCTTAAAATATTCCTATCCATAATCCTAATCCTAATCTCAAAACTAACCCTAAATTTAACATTAACCCTAAACCTAAAAATAATCATAACCCTAACCCCATCACTAACCTTATCCCGAACCCTAACATAAAACTAACTTTTACCCTAAAACTAAACCTAACACAAACCCTAATCCTAAACTAACACAAAACTAAACCCTAAATATAACTCTAAAACTAATCCTAAACCTAAATCTAACCGTAACCCTAATCCAAACCCTAACACTAACCCTAATCCTAAAACTCTCACTAACTCTAATTGTGACCCTAATTATACACCAAACACTAAACCTAACCCTAATTCTAACCCTAAATTTAACATTAACCCTAAACCTAACCCTAAACCTTATACTAACACAAAACCTCATTCTATCTCTAACCCTAAAGAGAAACCTTACCCCAATTCTAATTCTGACGTTATCCCTAAACTTGAGCCTCACCCTAACACTAACCCTAACCCTAATACTAAACATAAACCTAAAATACTAACCCTAACCCTAATCCTAACCCTAACTATGACAATAAGCATAACACTAACCCAAAACCTAACCCTAACCCTAAAAATCAACCTAAGCCTAACAGTAAACCTTATCCTCTCCAAATCCCTAACCCTAATCCTAATCATAACACAAAACGTAACCCTAACTTAACCCTAAACCTAACCCTAATTCTAACTCTAGCAGTACCCCTAACATAATACTAACTGTAATCCTAAAACTTACCCTCAACCTAACCTAACTCTAACCCTAACCCGAACCGGAATCATAAACTTAACACGTCAGTGCTAATGTCAGGTTTAGGCTTAGATTTAGGGATATATTTAGTGTTATAATTATGGCTAGTTATAGTGTAAGGGTTAGGTTAAGGTTTAGGGTATGGTTTACAGCTAGGGATACAGTTAGGGTCAGATTCAGGGTTATGGTTTGTGTTAGGTAAATGATTAAGTTTAGGGCTCAAATTAGCTTTAGGGTTAGAGTTAGGATTATGGATATGGTTAGGTTTAGGGTTCAGGTCAGGTTTAGGTTAATTGATAGGTTTAGGGTTAGGAATACTTTTAGGGTTATCCTGGAATTACAATTAAGGTATGGTTAGGGTTAGGTAATGGATAGGATAAGAGCTAGGTTTAGAGCTAGGGTTATGGTTAGGATTAGGGCTAGGATAATGTTTAGGGTTATGGCAAGTTTTGTGGTTAGAGTTAGGTTTAGGTTAAGGGTCAGGGCTAGGGTTAGGTTTTTGGTTAGGGTTAAAGCTAGTGTTAAGTCTTTGATTAGGGATAGGTTTTTGGTTACATTAGGGCTAGGGTTAGGGCTAATGCTAATGTAAGAACTAGGGTTATTATTAGGGCTAGATTTAGGATTTGGGTTGGGGCTGGGTCTTGTGTTAGATTCAGGTTTAGGTTTTAGGTGATATTTAGAGCTAGAGATCGTGTTATGGTCAGAATCAGGCTCTGGGTTAGTTTTAGGGTTTGGGATAACACTCATATTAGAGCTAGGTTTAGGACTAGGTGGAGATTTAGGGTTTGGTTTAGGTTAAGGGTTGGGGTTAGGGCTATGGCTCAGTTTTATTGTATGGCTAGGGCTAGGTTATGGCTAGTTTTAAGATAAGTGTTAGTGTTACAGCTTGTGTTTGTGATAGGTTTAGGCATAGGGTTAGGTTTAGATATAGAGTTAGGGTTAGATGTAGAATTAGGGCTAGGGTAAAGGTTACAGCTAAGGTTAGGGAAAGTTTTAGGTTTATGATAAGAGATAGGGTTAGAACTAGGAAAAGGGATATGGCGAGAGTTTGTCTTAGGGCTAAGGTTAAGTTAGGTTTTTGGCTAAATTAGGGCTAAGATTATGTCTAGGGCCTGTGTTTGGGTTAGGCTTAATATTAGGCTGAGGCTTAGGTTTAGGGATAGGGTTAGGTTTAGGGGAAGGGATGGGATTATAGCTACTTTTAGGGCTAGGTAGAAAATTAGAATTATGGTTAGGGCTAGGGTTATGGTTTTGGTTATTAATAAGGCTAGGTTTAGGGCTAGATTTAGGGTTAGGGTTTGTATTATTGTTATGTCAAGAATTAGGGCTAGGGCTATTGTCCGGTCTAGAGTTATGGCTAGAGACAGATTTAAGGTTATGTTTATTGCTAGGTCCAGTGTAAGGGTTAGGTTTAGAGTAAGGGTCAAGTTAAGATCTAGGTGTATTATTAGGGTTAGGGTCAGGTTTCAGTGTAGTTTAGGTTAGGACTTAGTGTTAGGGCTTGAATTAGCATTAGGTTAGGGTTAAGGTAATGAGACTATTAGGTTTAGGGTTTAGGTTAGGTTTAGGGTAATTGACAGGGTTAGAGTTAGCGATAGGGTCAGGGCTAGGCCTATGGTAAGCATTAGGGTAAGGGTTATAACCCTATCCATTACAGCTAGACTTAGGGCTAGGGTTATGGTTAGTATTAAGCCTAAAGTTAGGGTTAGGGTTAGACCTAAGGATCAGGGTAGGGTTAGGGTTAGGGTACGGTTTAGGGTTTGAACTAAGGTTAGTTCGCACTAGAATGAGGGTTATGTTCAGGATTATGTCTATGTTAGAGTTACAGTTAGGGTCTGGATTACTATTAGTGTTAGGGGTAGGGTTATCATTAGATTCAGGGCATTGGATAGGGTTAAATGTCAGTTTAGGTTAGGGTTAGGATTAGTGTTAGTTTTAAGGTAATGGTTAGGGTTTGAGCTATGGTTAGGTTAAAATTAGGGTTAGGGTTAGTGTTAGGGTAATGGATAGGTTTAGGGATTGTGATAGGGTTAAGGTTTGGCCTAAGGTTAGTATTAAGTATAGTGTTAGGGCTAGTTTTAGGATTAGCATTAGGGTTATGGCCAGTTTTAGAGTGAGGTTTAGGCTTAGGGTTAGGGTTTGATTTAGAGTTAGGTTTAGATGTAGGGTTAGGGCTGGGGCAAAGGTTAGGTCTCGGGTTTGGGCTAGGATTAAGGCTAGGTTTGGGTTATGATAAGTGATAGGTTTAAAACTATTAATAGAACCAGGGTGAGAGTTAAAATTAGACTAGGGCTAGAGTTAGGGTTACAGTTAATGTTAGCGCTAAATTAGGGCTAGGATTAGGCCTAAGGTTAGTGTTAGGGTTAGTATAGGTTTAGATCTTGGTTTAGCCTTAAGGTTAGCGTTAGGGTAAGGTATGGTATTACAGCTAGATTTAGGGCTAAGCAGAGGGTTAAAATAAGGTTAGGACTAGGATTAAGTTTAAGGTTAGGATTAAAGCTAATGTTAGGCCTAGTATTAGGGCTACAGTTTGTGTTAGGGTTAGGGCTAGCATTCGGACCTGGTTTAATATCAGGTATAAGGTTTTGGTTAGGGATAGTTTTAGGGATAGGTTTATGCTTGATATAGTGTAAGGGTTAGGATGATGGATAGGGTCAGCTTTAGAGGTAGGGGTATTATTAGGGTCAGATTCATGGTTAGGGTTTGCTTTAGGTTAAGGCTGAGGGTTAGGGTTTGAATTAGAATTAAAGTTAATGTTAGAGTTAGGGTAATAAATATAGTTAGATTTAGGATTCAGGTTATGTTTTTGGTAATGGAAAGATTAGGGTTTGGGATAGTGCTAGGGTTAGGGGTTAGCATTAGCATTGGGTTTAGGGTTAGGCAAATGCATAGGGTTAGAGCTAGGGTTAGAGCTAGGGTTGTAAAGTTAGTGCAAGTATTAATGTTAGGTTTAGGGTAAGGGTTAGGGCTAGGATTAGGGTTAGAGTTAGGGTTAAAGCTACAGTTGGGTCTCAGAATAGGGCTAGGCTTTGGGTTATGTTAGGGCTAGTCTTAGGGATACAGCTAATGTAAGAACTAGGGTTATGATTAGCACTAGATTTAGAGTTACCTTTAAAACTAAGTCTAGTATTAGGATTAAGTTTAGGTTTAGGGTGATATTTTGAACTAAGGTAAGTGGTAGGGTCAGAGTCAGGATCAGGGTTTGTATTAGGGTTAGGGACAGGACTTTAATTAGGAGTAGGCTTAGGGCTAGATGTAGAGTTAGGATTTGGTTAAGGTTAAGGTTTAGGGTTAGTGCTATGGCTCAATTTTGTTTTAGAGCTGAGACTAAAGTAAAGGGTAGTTTTAAAATTAGCATTAGTTATTGCTAGTGATAGTGTAAGTTTAGGCTTAGGGGTAGATTTAGAGTTATGATTAATACTAAGTTTAGGACTATGGCTAGGGTTATGGCTAAGGTTAGGGCTAGTGATTGGGTTATGGTAAGGGATAAGGTTAGAACTAGGAATAGGGTTAGTGCGCGAGTAGTGTTAGTCTTAGGGCTAGGTTAAGGGTTAGGTTTAGGATTAGGTTTAGGAGAAAGGGTGCCTGTTTGATTCCCACCTCCATTTTCATTTACCCATGTAGGTCAAAATGAAGTGAAACCTTAAAATAAATATGTTCGTGATAATGCATCAAAACTTGGGAGCATACTAAGGCTAGATAAAAGATGAATTCTGCCCAGTATCAAAGAAATTTGAACAGAACTAACATTCATCCTAATATTACTTCTAACCCTAGCCCTAGCCCTAATCCTAAACCTAACCCTAACCAAAACATGATTAGAGAACAATTGGTCCTAGAAGTCCCGCACTTGGGCACCTTGTGGGGCAAGCTAAGTGATGAATCCTATGCAACATCAAATAAGTCTGACCAAATAATTATGGGAGGTATTTCACTACATGCATATTTCCCTGTTTTCTCCTAAAGGGCTCTAAGATAAAGTTGTTTTTGCATGCTTAAGTTTTGGCCTATTTTCAAAAGGATCATACCTGAGTCCTTATGGAGAACTGATGGAGTGTGTGAAGTTTCAAACAGCTAGCACAAACCCTGATTGATTTTCAGCTCCATTAACTTTCCCGTATAGGTCAAAGTGAAGTGAAATCTTAAAATACAAACTGTTCCTTACAGCGAACCTGTGAACACAGAAGGCCTAAACCTGGGGAACAGAGTAAATCTAGCTAAAAATAAATCCTGCCAAGTATAAAAGAATTTTGAATAAAACTACTCAAACCCTTCCCCTAAGCCTAACATTTTTATTGCATCTTTGACTGTAGAAATTGAATACCTGAAAAACCTATTGGAGCAAGCTAAGGGATGAATGCTGCACAGTATCAAAGAAGTCTGACCAAATATTTGATGGAGTATATCAGCACATGCATATTTCTCTGTTAACTCCTAAAGGACTCTTAAATAAAGTTGTTTTTATATGCTTCAGCTTAGACCTAGTTTCATGAGAACAAACCAGAGAATGCCCAAAGAGAATTTAAGGATTTTGAAGTTTCAAGCAGCTAACACCAATGCTGTTTGATTTCCAGCTCCATTTCCATTTACCTGTATAGGACAAAATGAACTGAAACTTTAAACTACAAACTGTTCCTTACAGTGAACCATTGAACCTAGGAGGAGTATAGTAAGCATGTGGAGTATAGTAAGCATTGGAGAAAAATAAATCCAGTCCAGTATCAAAGAAATTTTAACAAAACTAACTGTAACCATAATACTAGTTCTACCACTAGCCCTAACATTAACCTTAACACACACCCTATCCTGTTTATAAAACTGTTGATCCTAGAAGTCCCAAACTTGGTGAGTCTAGTGGGCTAAGCTATCAGATGAAATCTATGCAGTATCAAAGAAATATGACTAAATAATTGGGGTGGTATTTCAGTTCATGCATATTTCTCTGTTTTCTGCTAAAGGACTCTTGTAGAGTGTTGTTTTTGTAATCTTCAGCTCAGGGCTACTTTCACAAGGAACAAACTAGAGGGTTCCCACAGAAAACAAATTCAATGTTTGAAGATTTAAGCAGCTACCACCAACCTGGTGTGATTTCAACCTCCATTTTTATTGACCAATATAGGTCAATATGAAGTGAAACCTTAAAATACAGAGTGTTCCTGATAGCAAACCATTCAAACCAGAAGCACAAACCTGGGGAGCATATTAAAGCTAGGTAAAAGTGACTCCTTCCAAGTATCAAAGAAATTTGAACAAAACTAACTCTCACGCTAACACTACATCTAATCCTAGTCCTAACCATAAACCTAACACTAACCCTAACCTGATTGGAGAACCATTGGTGCAAGAACTCTCACACTTTGAGAGCTTTGTGGGGCAAGCATATATTGAATCCTACACAGTATCAAACAAATCTGACCAAATAATTATGAAAGGAATTTTAGTGCATGCGTATTTTCCTGTTTTCTCCTAAAGGGTTCTCTGACAAAGTTGTTTTTGCATGCTTCAGCTTAGGCCTACATTCATAAGGAACATACCAGAGTGTCCTCACAAGGAATTGAGGTTGTATGTGCAGTTTCAAGCAGCTAGCATAATCCCTGTTTGATTTCCAGGTCAATTTCCATTTACTCATATAGGTCAAAATGAAATACAATGAAAATACTAACTGTTCCTGAAACCAAACTGTTGAACCAAAAGTCCTAAACCTTAGGAACAGAGTAAGGTTAGTTAAATATGAATCCTGGATTTTGTCAAAGAAATTTGAATAAAATAACTCTAATCCTAACACAATCTCTAAACCTAGCCGTAATCCTAACCCTAAACATTAACATAGGCCTAGCCCTAAGTATAAATTTAACCCTAATTTTAACTGTAACCATTGCCCACACCGTAACTCTAACACTATCCATTATCATAACTTTAAGCCTAACACTATTTTAACTATAGCCCTAACCTTAAGCTTCATCCTTGACCTGCTATAACACTAACCCTTGCCCTAACTCTAAACCTAGCTCAAACTCTAACCAAACCTAAACTGAAACCTAACCCTAGGCCTAAAACCAACACTAACTATAACTCTAGACCTAATCCTAACCATAAACCTAGCCCCAACCCTAGCTGTAAACCTATCTATTACCGTAAACTTAAGCTTAACTCAAATGCTAACAATAGGACTAAAACTAATCATACAGCTATCCATAATGCTATTCAAAAACCTAATCCTAATCTGATCGGTAAATCTAACCTTATTCATTACCCAAAACCTAATGTTAATTTGAGCCTTAACCCTAAACCTTAACCTAAATCAATCCCTAACCATGAATCTGACCCTAATAATACACCTAGATTTTAACCTGACATTTACCCTAAACCTTACCCTTACATTAGACCTAGCCATAACGTAACCTAAAACTATCCTTAACCATAATACTAGACATGACATTAGCCCTAGCCCTAATCCTAGCCCTAGCCCTAACACAAAACCTCATCCTAGCACTAAATCTAGCCTTAATCCTAAACTTTACCCACAACCTTAGCCCTAACCCTAATTATAACACTCGCCCTAGTTCTAAACCTAGCTATAACCCCATTTTTCCCCTCACCCTAACGCTAACTGTTACTTTAACACTAACCATAACTCTAGCCATAAGGCTAGGCCTAAACCTAAAACTAACCCTAGCGGTAATCCTAGCATAATTTAGCCCTAACCCTAAACCTATCCCTACCCTAGCCCAAAGACTAACTCAAACTCTCACCCTAGCCCTATTTCTTGTTCTAACCCTATCCGTTACCATAACCCTAACACTAGCCTTAACCTTGGCCCTAATCCTAGCCCTAGCCCTAAAACTATATCTAACCATAACAATAAATCTAAGCCTAAACCTCACCCTAACACTAGCCCTAACACTATTGCTAATCCTAAAGCTAGCACTAACCCTAGCCCTAGCTCTAAAAAAAACCTGAACCATAGCTCTAACCTATCCCTAGACCTGATATTAGCCCTATCCCTAATTCTTACCCTAACCCTAACATAAACCTTAATCCTACACCTAGCCTTAACACTAGGCATAAATAAAGTGCTTTCCCTAAAGCTAAAGGTTACATTGATCCTGTCTCTGACCCTAACACTAACCTTATCTCTAATCATCAACTTGAATGTAAGCATGAACTTAACACTGGACCTAGACATAATGACCACCCTAAAACTAGCTGCATTTTTAATCCTAGATTTTACATTAGACATAGTCCTACACTAGCCCTAACCTAACCCAAAACATAGCACTAATCAGAGCCTGAGCCCTAGCTTTAACACTAACCCTAACCCTAACTGGGGCCTTAACACTTAGCCTAAACCTAACCCTAAACCAAAACCATAGCTCTAATCTTAAACATAACCATAGCCCTAATCCTAGCTTGAATCCTATCCATTACCCTAACCATACACTAACCGAATTTTAACCCAAGGCCTAACCCTAATCACAGCCCTAACCTAACCATAACCCTATCCCTAACCAAAGCTCTAATCCTATTCATTATCCTAACTCTGACCTAAGCTGAACCATAGCCCTAATCTTAAACATAACCCTAACCCTAACCCTAGCTCAAATAGTATCTGTTACCCTAACCATAACCCTAACTGAATTCTAACCCAAGTCCTAATCATAGCCCTAACCTAACTATAACCCTAGTCTTAACTGCAGCTCTAATCCTATTCATTAGCCTAGCCATAACCCTAACCGAATTCTATCTCTAGTCCTAACCATAACCCTTTCACTAACCCTAACCCTATCCATTACCTTAAACCTAACCTGAAACCTAAACCTAACCACATTTATTACCCTAGCCCTAATCCTAATCTTAATGCTAATTTGAGCCTTAACCCTAAACGTGAACCTAACCCATACCCTAACCCTGACTCTGACCCTAATAATACCCCTAGCTGTATACCTGAACACAACCCTCAACCTCATGCTTACAATAGGCCTGGCCATAAACCTAACCCTACAAACCTCCCTACCCATAAACTTAAACCTGTCATTAGCCCTAGCCCTAATACTAGCATTAACCATAAGACAAACCCTAGCCCTCATCCTAGCTATAAACCTAGATTAAATTCTAACCCTAATCTTAACCCTAGCCCTAACCTTAATTTTATCCCTTGCCCTAGCCCTAAGCCTAGCTTCAACATCATACCTTACCGTAACCCTAACGCTAGCCCTAACACTAGCCCTAATCCTAGGCCTAAATTAAAAAAAAAAAAAAAAAACAACTAGAGCTAATCCTAGCCCTAATATAGCCTAACCCTAAATTTAAACTTAGCCCTAGCCCTAAGACTAAGTCTAATTTTCCCCCTAGCCCTAGTTCTAAACCTATCGCTTACCCTAAACCAAAACATAGGCCTATCCCTAGCCCCAAACCTAGCCCTAACCTTCATCCTAGCCATAAACATGGATCTAAACATAACTTTAAGCATAAATCTTACCCTAAAACTAGCCCTAACCCTAATGCTAATTTGAACACTATCCCTAACCCTACCCTAGGGCCAAAACAAAACTGAGACATAACCATAACCCTAACCTTTAACTAAACCAAATGCTAATCCTACTCCTATTCCTAAACCTAGCATTTTTTTAGTCCTAACCCTAACCCTAGAAATAACCCTGACCCTGACTCAGACCCTAACACTAACCCTACCTCTAAACATCATCCTAACACTAACCCTCTAACTAGCTCTAAACAATATCCTAGTTCTTAACATTAGCCATAACCCTAATGCGAACACAGAACCTAGCCCTAATCTGAGCCTTAACCCTAGGTTTAACCCTAACCCTAACCCTAACCCTAGCCCTAAACCTAACCCTAAATAAAAACCCTAACCGTACATATAAAATTATCTCTTACTCTAAGCAAAACCCTCAGACTAATGTTACCCTAGTCCTAACCCTAATCTTTAGCCTACCCCAAGCCCTAATTCTATTACTAATTTTAATCTTTGCCCTCATTCTATCTCCAACACTTACCTAAAACCTAACCCTAACCCTGACCCTTATTCTGACCCTAAAACAAACCCTAGGTCTAAACCATACCCTAGTCATATATGGAACCCTAACTCTACCCCTACTGGTAAAATTATACATAAATCTAACTGTAATACTAGCACTGGACCAAACCTGATCCTAAATAGTGTCATCAATCTAGCTCTAGCCCTAAACAAATCTTAGCACTAGCCCTAACAATAATCCTTAACCTAACGCAAAGACAAACCCTATCCCTAAACCCAATGCTAGTCTTAATTCTGCCCCTAACCATAAACCTATCCCTAACTCGAACAATGACCCTTACCATAACTCAAATCCTAGCTCTAAAACTTATCCTAACCATAATTTTACCCTAACACTAGACTTATCTATAACCCTAACCCTAAAACTAGCCATAACCATACCATAGCTCTTACATTACCCATAGCCCTAAGGCTAGCCATAAACCTCTCACCATATCTAGCTCTTAACCTAGGCCTTAACCTAAGCCCTAATTGTAATCCTAACTCTAACCCTAAACTTACCCCTAACCCTAACCTTGCCCAATCCCTAACCCTAGCTATAATGCTAACACCTACCCTAAACCTAACCTTAATATTAATCCTAGGCCTAACCCTATGCATGCCCTAATCTTAACCTTAACCCTAGCCCTGAAATTAGCTCTAACCGTATCCATTACAATAATATATAAGCCTAAGTTAAATGCTAACCCTTAGCCTAATGCTAATCATATCCCTAACACTAACCTTTTACATTACTCTAACCTAACCTGAACCCTAAACCTAACCCTATCTATTACCCATACCCTAAATCTTAACCTAACCCTATCTATTACCATATCCCTAAATCTTAACCTAAACCAAACCCTACCTGGACCCTGACCTTAATAATATACCTAGCTCTAAACCTGACCTTTATCCTAAACCTAACCCTTACACTAGACCTAGCCATAACCTAACCCTAAAACTAACTATAACCATATACCTAGACCTGACATTAGCCCTAGATTTAAACTAGCCCTAACCCTGATACAATCTTTTGCCTTCATACTAGCCCTAAACCTAGCCTTAATCCTAACCTGATACCTAACCCTGACCCCACCCATAATTTTAACCCTCAAATTAGCTCTGAGTCTAGCTATAACCCCATCCTTTCCCCTAACTCTAACCCTAAACCTTCCTCTGACACTAACCCTAACTCTAGCCCTTACCATAGGACTAACATTAACACTAACCCTAGCACTAATCCTAGCCCTAATTTAGCCCTAACCCTAACCCTACAACTAACCCTAGGCCTAAAACTAACTCTAACACATGCCCTAGCCCTATTTCTAGTTCTAACCCTATCAGTTACCACAACACTAACACAAGCCCTAACCTAAGCCCTTATCCTATCCCTAGACCGATTTCTAGATCTAATAATAACTCTAAATCTAACCCTAACCCTAAGCCTAAACCTCACCATACCACTAGACCTAAAATTATCGCTAATCCTAAAACTAGCCCTAAACCTAGCCTTAGCCCTATAACAGAACAGATCCATTGCCCTAACCCTACACCTTAACCTAAAACATAACCCTACACCTAGCCATAATCTCCTTACTCTAATTCAAGTCCTAGGCCTAAAACTAACCCTGACCCTTACTTATATGCTAAGACTAACCCTACCTCTAAATATCACACTAACCCTAAAGATAATGCTAACACTATACCTAGACCAAACACTAACTCTAAATTTAACCCTAATCATAACCCTAAATCTTACATTAGCCATAGCCCTAACCCTAGCCCTAACCTAATCTAAAACTTAGCCTTATACTGAGCCCTAACATTAGCTTGCATACTAACACTAAACATAAACATAAACCTAAACCTAGCCTTATTCCTAACCATAATCCTAGCCCTAAACCTAGCTCTAATCCTATCCATTACCTTAACCCTAACCCTAACCCTAATGCTAACTTTAGGATAACCCTAACCCTATTCATAATTCTAACCATATCCATTACCCTAAATATAATCTGAACCCTAAACCTAATTATATCCATAACCATAACCCTAAAACTAACCCTAACGCTAATTAGAGCCTTAACACTAAACCTTAACATAAAAAAATCCTAACCCTGACCCTGAATCTAACAATACCCTAGTTCTAAAATGACCCTATCCCTCAACCTAATCCTTACACTATACCTAGTTATAAGCCTGAACCTGAAACTATCCCTAACAATAATAACCCTAGACCTCTTATTAGCCCTAGCCCTAATATAGGCCTAAACCTAACACAAACCCTAGCCCTCATCCTAACCCTAAACCTAGCCTTAAACCTAACCTAAACCCTCAGCCTAGCCCTATCCATAATTTTTAATCTCGCCCTAGCCCTGAACTTAGCTATAACCCCATCCCTTCCCCTAAAACTACCCATCAACCTAACACTAATACTAACCCTAACCATAGCCCTAAAAATAGGGCTAATCCTAACATTAAACCTAGTAAAAATCCTTGCTCTAATTTAGTGATAACCCTAAGTGAACCCCTAACCCTAGCCCTAAGACTACCTCTAACTGTCAAACTAGACCTATTTCTATTTCTAACCCTAACCATTACCGTAACCCTAAAATTAGCCCTAAACTTAGCAGTAACCCCAGGCATAGCCCTAACCCTAGATCTAATCGTAACTCTAAATCTAACCATACCCTTCAGCTTAAACCTCACCATACCACTAGCTGAACACTATTGCTAATCCTATAACTAGTTCTAACCTTAGCCCTAGGCCTAAAACAAAATGGAGCCATTGCTCTTACCCTAAACCTTAACCAAAATCAAACCCTTAACCTACAACTAGCCATAACACTAGCTCAAATTTGAGTCCTAGGATTAAAACTAACCCTGATCCAGACTTATATCCAAACACTAAACCTAGATCTAAATATCATCCTAAACCTAGAACTAATGCTAACACTACACCTAGCCCTAATGCTAACCCTAAAATAATCCTAATCATAAACCTAGTTTTTACATTAGCCATAACCCTAACCCTAGCTCTAACCCTAAAACAAAAATAGCCCTAATCTGATCCGTAATAGTGATTTAACTCTAAACTTAACCCTAACCCTAGCCCTAAACCTAACCCGAACTGTAGCCCTAACCCTGGGTCTAACCATATACATTACCCTAAGCCAAACCCTATCCTTAATACTAATATTAGTCCTAATCCTAATCTTTATTCTAAACCAAACACTAACCCTATTACTAGTCCTAACCACAGTCCTCATTTTAGCTCTAACTCTAACCCAAAACCTAACCCTAACTTTCACCCTTATTCTGACCCTAACACTAATTATAGGTCTAAACCTGACCCTTACCCTAAACTGAACCCAGAATTTAGCCCTACCAGTAAACTTTTACCTAAACCTAAGCCTAACACTAGCCCTAGACATAAACCTAATTTTAAATCTAGCAATAACTCTAGCCCTAGACCTAAACAAACACTTAGTCCTAGCCCTAACAATAACCCTTAACCTAAACCAAACACTAACACTACTGCTAGACCTAATCCTACTCCTAATTCTAGATTTCACTCTAACCTTAATTCTAACCTGAACACTGACCCTGAAACTAACAAGAAATCTAGCTATAAACCTAACCCTAAAACAAAATATAAACCTAACACTAGACCTACCCATAAACCTATCCCTAAAACTACCATAATTAGAACCCTAGATCTTACATTACCCTTAGCACTAACCTTAGACCTAAACCTAACACAAAACCTAGTCCTAATCTGAGGTCTAAACCTACCCTAAGCCTAACCCTAACACTAAACCTAGACCTACCCAAACCCTAACCCTCACCTTAGTCCTAACTCTAGCTCAAAGCCCAAACTTAGCCTAAATATAACCCTAGCCCCATAACTAACAATAAACCTAAACCTAGCCCTAAAACTAATCTTAACCTTAGCCCTAACCCTAAAAATTACCCTAACTCTAACCCTAACCCTAATAATAACCCTAGCCCTAACCTTAACAAAAACCCTAACCCAAACCATAAATGTAATCCTAGACCTAACCCTAAACCTAATCCTTGCCATAACCCTCAGCCTAACTCCAAATCTAACCCTTACACTGAACCCAATAATAAACCTGGCTCTAAAACTAAACTTAACCCTAAATCTAAGCTTACATCTAATCCAATCTATTATACTAAACCTAAACCTAACTCTAATGAAAACCCTAGCCCTACCCCTAAACCTAATCCAGACCATTACTATAAACATAACATTAGACCTAACACTAAACCTAACCCTCACCCTAGGATTAACCACAGGTCAGAACCTTACCTTTACCACTTACCTAATTATAACCCTACTCTAAGCTAGAGTTACTAGCCCTAATCCAAACCCTAACCTTAACTCTAGCCCTAATCCTAACCATAACCCTAGCTCTAACCCTATACATTACCTGTATGATAACCCTATTCCTAATGCTAACCCTAGGCCTAACCCTAACCCTATTTCAAACCCTAAATCTCTCCATTACTCTAAACCCACACTGATCCCTAAACCTAACTCTATCCATTACCCTAAACCTAACTTTAACCCTAGATCTAATCCTTACTCCATATCTTAACCTAACTGTAAGCCTAAGCCTAATACTAACAATACTCCTAACACTAATACTAATTTTATACCTAGCCCTAACCCTAAGCCTAAAATTAAAATTAAGCAATAGCCCTAGCCTTAAACCTTAACTTAATCTAAACCGTAACACTACAATGAGACCTCGCTAGCCCTAATTGGAGTTATAATCCTACCTTCAACTAACACTGACCCTGACTCATATCCTAACACTCACTCTAGCTCTAAACACCACCCTAAACTTAAACAGAACCCTAAGAGTAACCCCAGCCTTTGTTCAAGTCTTAACCCTAACCTTAAAACTAACTCTTACCCAACCAATATCCTAAGAGTCACCCTAGCTCTAAACACTGCCCTCAACCTAAACTGAACCCTAACAGTAATCCTAGCCCTTATTTGAGTCCTAACTCTAACCCTAAAACTAACACTGTCCCTGACTCATAACCTAACACTATCCCTAGCTATAAATATAACCTTAAATTTAAACCTAAACATAACACTAGATGTACCCCTAACCCTAACTCTAACTTTAACCCTAGTTCTTACATTAGCCATTACCCTAACTCTAGTCCTAAACCTAACACAATAACTTGCCTTAATCCAAGACCTAAACCTAGATTTAATCCTAACCTTAATCCTAAGTCTAGCCTTAACCCTAGCTCTATGGCTATACCTTACACTAAGCAAAACCCCTAACCGTTATGGTAACCCTATCCATATCCCTAATCCTTAGGCTAACCAAAACCCTAGCCATATTAGTAGTCCTAAACCTAGCCCTCACTCTAGCTATAACCCTATCCGCAAATCTAATTCTAATTCTTACCCTTATTCTGACCTCAACTCATAGGTTTAGCCTGACCCTAACTCTAAACAAAACCCTAACAATAGCAATAGACCTAAATCTTATCATAAATCTAGCCTTATCTCTAGCCCTAGACTGGAACAAAAACCTAGCCAAAGTTCTTAAAACAAACCTTAAACTAACACAAACACTATCCATACACCTAGACCTAAAACTAGTTTTAATTCTGGCTGTAAACCTAACTCTAACTCTACCCCAAACATTGACCCTGCCTTTATCAGTAAACCTACCTCTAAACCTAACCCTAACCAAATAGCTAAATCTAACACTAGACCTAGCCATAAAGCTAACCCTAAAACTAGCCACAATCATTACCCTAGCTCTTACATTACCCACAGCCTTAACACTAGGCCCAAACCTAACACAAAACCTAGAAATAATCCTAGGCCTAAACGTATCCCTAAGCATAACCCTAACGCTAACCCTAACACTAACCTAAAACTCGATTAGTCCTACCCTAGCTCAAAGACTAACCCTCATCCTAAATGTAAACCTACACCTATTCCTAAATATACCCCTAACACTAGTCCTAGTCCTAAACTTAACCCTAGCCTTAAACCTACCTCTAAACCTACCCTTAAACCTAAACCTGTCCCTAAACCAATTGATAACACTAGGCCTAACCATAACTCTAAACCTAACCAGAAAACTAACCCTAGACCTAACCCTAAACCTCACACTCTACATAGACCTAACTCTAGCTCAAATCCTAACCCTTTCATCAAACCTAAACATAACCATAGCCCTAACCCTAAACCTAAACCTAAATCTAACACTACCATAACCCTATACCTATATCTAGCCATATCCATTACTCTAACCCTAACTCTACCCCAAATGATGTTGCTAGCCCTAATGCTAACTCTAACCCTAACTGTAATGTAATCTTATCCCTATACCTAATTCTAGACCTAACTCTTGCCCTCTGCATAACCCTATGTCAAAACCTAACCCTTATGCTAATCATAACCCGAACACTAACCCTATTTCTTACCCTATCCCTAACCCTAACTCAAGATATATTCCTAACCATACACCTAGCTCTAAACTTAGCTCTAACCCTATCCATTATCCTTACTGTTACCCATACCCTAATGCTAACCCTAGGCCTAACACTAACCCTATCTCTAACCATAATCCTATAAATTATCCTAAACCAAAACTGAACACTAAACAAAACCCTATTATTACCCTAACTCTCACTCCAATTCTAATTCAAGCCCTAATCCTAAAACCTAAACTCAACCAAACTCTAACCCTGACTCTGACCCGAATAATTCTCCTAGCTCTAAACATGAACCTTACCCTGAACCTAACTCTTAAATTAGACCTACCCACAAACATAACCCTAAAACTATCCTCAACCGTAACCCTAGACCTGACATTAGCCCTAGCCCTAATCCTAGCCCTTACCCCCAAAAAACCCCAGTCCTTATCCTAGCCCTAAACCTAGCCTTAATCCTAACTGTAACCTTAACCCTAGCCGAAACCCTAATACTAACCCTAGCCCTAATCTTAGCCCGAATTCCACCCTATCCCTAACCCTAAACCTAACCCTAGACTTAAGACTAACTCTAACTCTCACACTATCCTATCGCTAGATCTAAACCTTGTCCTTATCATAACCCTAACCCTAGCCCTAAACCTATTCCAAACCCTTGCTCTATACATAGCCCTAGCACTAACCTTAGATCAAAATCTAACTGTAAATCTAACCCTAACCCAAAGCCTAAGCAAAACTGTAACACTAGCCCTAAGCCTAACATTAATCCTAAAACCATCCTTAACCCTAGCCCTAGACCTAAAACAAAACCGAGCCAGTCTCTACCACTAACCTTTAAACAAAACCAAACCCTAACCATACACCTACCCCAAACCCTTGCCCTAATACAAGATTTAAGCCAAACCCTAAAACTAACCCTGATCCTGACTCTGACACTAACACTAACCCTAGGTGTAAACATCACCCTAACCCTAAACCTAACTCCAACACGAAATCTAGCCCTAATCTTAACCCTAAAATTAGCCCTAATCATAACCCTAGTACTTATATTAGCCATAACCCTAACATTAGCACTAAATTAAAACAAAACCTAGCCATAA
Source organism: Urocitellus parryii (assembly GCF_045843805.1). NCBI lineage: Eukaryota > Metazoa > Chordata > Mammalia > Rodentia > Sciuridae > Urocitellus > Urocitellus parryii. The sequence goes on along the minus strand of NC_135535.1, from coordinate 122,026,944 downwards.
TATAAACCCTAACCTGAGCTTTAAACCTAACCCTAACCCTAACCCTAGTCCTAATCATAATCATAAGCCTAGCCCTAACCCTAGCTCTAACTCTATCCATTATCAATACCATAACCATAATCATAATGCTAACCATACGCCTAAACCTAACCCTATCTCTAATTCTATTCCTATGCTTTTCCCTAAACATAAAATGAACCCTAATATTAAGCCTAGCATTAACCTAATGCTAACCCTATAGCTAATTCTATCCCTAATTTTAAGCCTTAATGCTTCCCAAACCCTAACCCAGACCTTGACCTTAATAATACACCAAGCCCTAAACCTGACTCTAACCTAAAATTTACACTAGACATACCCATAATCCTAAATCTAAAACTATCTTTAAACATAATTTTTGACCTGAAATTAGCCATACTTCTAATCCTAGGCCTAAAAGTAAAACAAACCCTAGCTGTCATATTCCTCTAAACCTAATATTACTCAGTACCTAACCCTAACCATAGGCTTAACCCTAATTCTAAACATAACCCTACCACTAAACCTAGCTATAACACCATCCCTTATCCTAAATTTCATCCCACATCTAACCCTAACTCTATGCTTAAGCTGAACACTAACCCTAACCCTAATCCTAGCCCTAATTTAGCCCTATCACTAACCCTAACCCTAACTTTAGCCCAAAGACTAACTCTAATTCTCGCACTAGCCCTATTGCTTTCTAAACATATGTCTTACCATAAACCTAACCCTGGCCCTAACCCTATCATACCCCTTGCCCTATCCTTAGTCCTAGCCCTAAACCTAAATCTAACCCTAATTCTAAATCTAAACTTACACTAACACTAACCCTAATACTAATTGTAAATATAGTCCTAACCCTAACCGTAGAACTAAAACAAAACCAAGCAATAGCCCTAACCCTAAACCTTAACTTAAACCAAACACTAACACTACACCTAGACCTAACCCTAGCCTTAATTCGAGACCTAACAGTAACCTTAAAAATAACCCTGACCCTGATTAATATCTTAAACTCACCCTAGCTCTAAACACCATCCTAACCATAAACCAAAACCTAACAGTAACCCTAGTCTTTATTTGAGTTCTAACCATAACCATGAACCTGACTCATATCCTAACACTAACCCTAGCTTTAATTATTAGCTTAACCTTAAACCTAACGCTAACACTAGTCCTACCCTAACCCTAACCTTAAAACAAAACCTAATTGTAACCCTACTTCTTACATTAGTGATTGCCCTAACACTCGCTCTAAATCTAAAGCAAAAACTAGCTGTAATCTGAGCCCTAAACCTAGCTTTAACATTAACCCTAACCCTAGTCCTATCCCTAAACCTAGCTCTAAACTTATTCTTTACCCTAAGTAAAACCCTAACCTTAATGGTAACCATAGACCTATCCCTAATCCTTAGCCTAACCAAAATCCTAATCATATTAATAGTCCTGACCCTAGAACTCATTCTACATATAATCCTATCCCAAACCCTAATGCTAACCCTGATCCTTATTCTGAGTCTACCTAGATCTAAACCTGACTGTAACCCTAAGCAAACTCTAACACTGGCTCTATAGATAACCTTGTAACTAAATCTAACCATAACACTAGACCTATAACTAACACTATTTCTCACACACAAGACTTGTCATTAGTTCTAACCCTAAATATCACTTTTACCTTAACCCTAGCCCTAACCCTTGCCCTATCCTTAGTCCTAGATCTAACCCTATGTCTAAATCTAACTCTAAATCTATCCTTAAACCTAAGCCTAAGACAAAAACTTACACTAGTCCTAACCCTAATGCTAATCATAAAACTAGCCCTAACCCTAACCCTAGCAGTAAAACAAAACTGAGCAATAGCCCTAACCCTATACCTTAACTTAAACCAAAAGCTAACACTACACCTAGACCTAACCATAGCCTTAATTCGAGCCCTAACCCTAATCTTAAAACTTACTCTGACCCTGACTCATATACTAACTCTCACCCTAGCTCTAAACACCCTCCTAAGCATAAACCAAAACCTAACATTAACCCTATTCCTAATTTGAGTCCTAACCATATACTTTACCCTGACTAATATCATAACACTAAACTTAGCTTTAAATATTACCCTAACGTTAAACCTAACACTTCCACGAGACCTACCCATAACTCTTATCCTAGATGTGAACCTAAATGTAACCCTAGTTCTTACATTAGCCATTGCCTCACCATAGCCTGAGCCCTAACACAACAACTAGCCCTAATCTGAGCTCTAAACATAGCTTTAAGACTAACCCTAACCCTAACTCTAGCCCTAAACCTAGCTCTAACCCTATCCCTTACATTAAGCAAAACCCTAACCCTAATGGTAACCCTAGACCTATCCCTAATCCTTAGGCTAAACAAAATCTTAACACCATAAATAGTCCTGACCCTAGCTCTCATTATAGCTCTAATCCTATCCCAAACCCTAACGCTAAACCTGACCCTTATTCTAAACCCTAACACTAATCCTAGGTCTATAATAGACCCTCACCCTACACCAAATCCTAACACTGGCTTTACTGGTAACATTATACATGAACCTAACCCTAAAATTAATTCTAGACCTAAACCTAATCCTAAATCTAGCCTTAACTGTAGCCGTAAACTAAAGAAAACCCTGCTCCTAGCCCTAAAAATAATTCTTACTCTAATCCAAACACTAATCCTACCCCAGGATTTAATCCTATTCCTAATTCTGGTTGTAACCTTAACTCTAACTCTAATCAGAACACTGACCCTGCCTTTAAGGGTAAACCTACCTCTAAACCTGAACCTAACCAAAAATCTAAACGTAGCACTAGACCTAGGCATAACCCTAACCCTATAACTAGGCATAATCATAACCCTAGTTCTTACATTTCCCACAGCCCTAACCCTAGGCCTAAATCTTACACAAAACCTAGAGCTAATCCTAGGCCTTTACCTAGCCATAAGTGCAACCTTATGTCTAACCTTAGCCATAATCCAAATTTAACCCTCACCTTAGTCCGATTCCTAGCTCAAAGCCTAACCATAACCATTAACATAAACCTAGAACTATCCCTAACTCTAACCCTAACCCTAGCCCTAATCCTAAACTTAACCCTAGCCCTAATCCTAAACTTAACCCTAGCCCTAAACCTAGCTCTAAACACACCCATTATCATAATGCTAATCCTAACTCTAATGGTAAACCTAGACTTAACCCTAACCATTAACCTTACCCTAAACAGAAAAATAACCCTAGAACTAACCCTAAATCTAACACTCTCTATAATCTAACCAATCTCAAACCCTAAGCCTTACCATAAACCTAAACATAACCATAGCCCTAAACCTAACCCTAAACTTAAATATAACCCTATCCCTATCCCTAAACATATATCTAACATATTCATTACCCTAACCGTAATGCTTACCAAAACAATAACCCTAGCCCTAAACCTAACTCAAAACCTACTGTAATCCTATCCCTGGACCTAACCCTGAAGGTAACCCTTGCTCTAGCCCTAACAAAAGCTAAGATGCTAACTCTTATGGAAAACATAATTATAACCATAACCCCAGTTCTAACCCTCACATTAACCCTAACTCAAGACCTAATCCTAACCATAACACTATCTCTAATTTTATCTCTAACTGTATCCATTACCCTAAACATGACCCTAAACCTAATGCTAACCCTAGGCCTAAACCTAACTCTTGACCTAATTCTAAGAATAGCCCTAGCCATAAACTTAAATCTAACTGTTCCATTACCCTAAACTTAAACCTTACCCTAATGCTAACCCTAGGCCTAACCCTAACCCTATCACTTTCCCCAACCCTATCAATTACCCTAAACCTAACCAGAACCCTAAATCTAACCCTATCATTACTCTAACACTAACCCTTTTGCTAATTCTAGCCTAACAACAAACTCAAACCTAAACCAAACCCTAACTCAGACCTGACCCTAATAACTCCCGTAGCTCTAAACATGATCCTACCCTGAACCTTACCCTTACACTAGACCCAGCCAATAACCTAAACCTAAAAATATTCCTAACCATAACCCTAGACCTGACATTAGCCCTAGACATAATCCTAGTCCTAATCCAAACACAAAACCTAGTCCTTATCCTATCCCTAAAGATTGTCTTAGTCATAACCCTAACCCTAACCCTAGGCCTAACTTAACACTAACCCTAGCCCTAATCTGATACATAACTTAGCCCTATCCCTAACTCTAAACCTAACCCTAGCCCTAAGACTACGTCTAAAAAACTCTTACCCTAGACATAAAACTATTGCTAACCTCATCTATTACTGGAACCCTAAACCTAGGCCTAACTGTAGCCCTTTCCTTAGGCCTAACCCTAACCCTAGATCTAAACCTAACTCTAAATCTAACCCTAAGGCTAAACCTAAACCTAAACCTAACACTAGCCCTTACCCTAACCCTAACACTACTTTTAAAACTAGGCATAACTCTAGCCCTAGCAGTAATACAAAACAGAGCCATAGCCCCAACCCTAAACCTTAACCTAAACAAAACCCTAAACCTAAACTTAGCCATAACCCCAGCCTTATTTTGAGTTTTAAGCCAAACCCTAAAATGAATTCTGACACTGACTCTGACCCTAAAACTACCCTAGCTTTAAACATCACCCTGACCCTAAACATAAACCTAACACTAGACCTAGCCTTAACCCTAACGCTAAAAGTAGCCCTAATTGTAACCCTAGTACTTTCATCAGCCATAATCATTACCCTAGCCCAAGTTCACCAGAACCTAGCCATAAATCGAGCCCTAAACCAAAATTTAACCCTAAACCTAACCTTAACCCTAACCCTAGTACTAATAATAAAAATAATCCTAGCCCTAACTCTAGATCTAACCCTAACCATTACCCTAACCATAACCCTAATCATAATGCTAACCCTAGGTTAAACTTAAACTTATCCTTAATCCTAACCCTATCCATTACCCTAAATATAACATGAAACCTAAATCTAACCCTATAATTACCCTAATCTTAAACTTATGATAATTCGAGCCCTCAATTTAAAACTTAACCTATCCCAAACACTAATCATAAACCTAACCCTAATAATACCCTTAGCTCTAAACATGATCCTAATAACACCCTTAGCTCTAATACTGTAAACCTAACCCTTACACTAGACATAGCCATAAACCTAACCCTAAAACTATCTTTAACTGTAATGTTGAACCAGAAATTACCCCTAGACCTAATCCAAGCCTTATACCTAGCCTTAATCATAAACCAAACCAAAGCCTTTTCTTTAACCCTAATGCTAACCCTCACCCTCGACTTAAACCTAGCTAAAACCCCATCACTTACCATAAACCTAACAATAATCCTAAACCTAAACCTAAAACTAACCCTAACCCTAAGACTAGCCCTAACCCTACGTCTAACACTAACACTAAGACTAACGCTAATCCTATCTCTAATTTAGTCCTACCCTAACCAAAACTCTAGCCCTAAGACTAAATCTAACTCTTTCTCTATCCCTATCCCTAGTTCAATCCTTAGACATAGCCCAAACACTAGATCTAAACCTAACTCTGATCGAAACCTAACTCTAAATTTAACCATGATAAAAATAATCCTAACCAAACCCTAACACTACCCCTAACATTAATGCTAATCTTAAAACTTGTCCTAGCCCTAGCCCTAGCCATAAAAGAAAAACAAACCATGTCCCTGACCATAACCCTTAACCTGAACCAAAACTTAATCCTACACCTAGTCCTAATCCTAAATCTAAAACTAACCCTGAATTCTGACACTGACCCTAACATTAATCCTAGCTCTAAACATCACTCTAACATTAAATTAACCCTAACTCAAGACCTAGCCTGAACTGTAACCCTAAAACTAGTCCTAATCATAATCCTAGTTCATACATTAGACATTTATATAATGCTAGCCGTAACCCTAAAACAAATTCTACCCTTAATCTGAGTCCTAAAGCTAGCTCAACCCTAATCTTAACCCCAACCCTAAACCTAACCCTAACCCTAACCCTAACCCTAGCCCTTTCTTAGCTCTAACCCTTTCCCTTTCCCTAAGCCAAACCCTAACCCAAATGCTAACCCTAGTCCTAAGCCTAATCCTTAGCATAACTGAAACTGTAACTGTATTACAGCCCTAACCCTAGCCCTCATTCTAGCTCTAACTCTAACCCTGAACATATAATGACCCTAACAGTAACCCTAGGTCTAAACCTGACCCTAAAACTAAACCAAACCCTAAAAATAGCCCTACCTGTAACCCTATACCTATACCTAACCCTAACACTAGACATAGACACAAAGCTAACCCTAAATGTAGCTATAACTCTAGCCCTAGACTTAAACAAAAACCTATCTCTAGCCCTAATAATAATCCTTGAAGTTAATCAAACACTTATCCTACTCCTAGACCTAACACTAGTCCTAATTCTGGCTCTAACCCTAATCCTAACCCTATCCTGAACACTGACCCTTACTCTAACACTAAACCTATCTCTAACCCTGACCCTAACACAAAACCTAGTCCTAACACTAGACCTAGCCATAGCCCTAACCCTAAAACTAGCCCTAAGCATAAGCCTAGATCTTACATTACCTATAGTCCTAACCCTAGCACTAAACCTAACACAAAACATAGCCCTAATCCTAAGCCTAAACTTAGCCCTAAGCATAAACCTAACCCTAACCCTAGTCCTAACACTAACACTTGCCTTAGACCTAACCCTAGCTCAAAGCCAAACCCTTACCATAAACATAAACCTGGTCTTTACCTAAACCCTAACTCTAAACCTAGCTCTAATTCTAACCTTAATCCTAGCCCAAAATTTAGCTCTGAGCCTATCAATTACCCTAAACCTAAGCCTAGCCCTATTTATAACCCTATCCCTAACAATAAACCTAACCCTAAACATAAATGTAACCCTAGACCTAACCCTATACCTAACCATCACCATAGCCCTAACTCTAACTGAAACATTAAGCCTTACACTAAACCTAATCCTAATACTAGCCCTAACCCATACCCTAACCCTAACACTAACACTAAATCTAACATTATACATTACCCTAAACCTAATGCTAAACCTAATGAAAACTCGAGCCTTAACTATAACACTAAACCAAACCCTAACTGTAAACATGACCCTAGACCTAAACTTAACCTAACCTAACACTAGACCTAACCCTGGCTCAAACACTAACCATTACCCTAACCCAACTATAACCCTAGCCCTAAACATAACACTTACCCTTAACCAAACCCTAACCCTAGCCATAAACCTAATCCTAATCCTAAACTTAATCCAAGCCAAAATTTACCCCTCACCCTAGCTCTGAATCTATCAAATAAACTAAACAAAATGCTAAACCTAATAGTAACCCAAACCCTATCGTTAAATCCAACCCATGCATTACCCTAAACTTTACATAAAACCTAAAATTAACCCTATCCATTACCCTAACCCTAAGCCTATCCCTAACACTAATTCAAGCCCTAACCCTAAACTTTAACCTAAATAAAATGCTAACCCTGACCCTAACCCTAATAATACCCCCACGTCTAAATCTGACCCTTACCATAAACATAACCTTTAAACTTGACCTACCATTACCTAACCCTAAAACTATCCCTAACCATAACCCTAGAACTGGCATTAGCCCTAGCTCTAGCCCTAGTCCTAACCCTAACAGAAACCCTAGCCCTAAACCTAGCCTTACTCCTAACCCAAACACTAAGTCTAGTCCTAATGTTAATTCTAACTCTCACCCTAGCCCTAAAGCTAGCTATACACCACCCATTCCCCTAAACTTTCCCCTAAGCCCAATGCCAAACCTAACCCTAGCCCTACCCTAGACCTAAACCTAACACGAACCATAGCCTTAATCCTGGCCCTAATGTAGCTGTAACCCTAACCCTAACACAAAGCCTAATCCTTAAACTAACACTAGCCCTAACCCTTAAAATAATCCAAAATTAGTCCTAACACTAGCTGTAGCCATAAAAAAGATCCGAGCCTAACCCTAACCCTTCACTTAAACCAAAACCTAAGCCTACACCAAGCCCTAACTTAAACCCTAATTGAGTCCTAACCATAACCCTAAAACTGACTCTAACCCTAACACTAAACCTAGTTCAAAACATCACAATAACCTTCAACCTATGCTTTGCATGCTTCAGTGTAGGGCTACATTCACAAAGAACAAAGCAGAGAATGTCCACCGAGAAATGATTGTGTTAAGTTTCAAGCAGTTAACACCAACTCTGTTTGTTATGCAGCTTCATTTCCAATTACCCATATAAGTCAAGATAAAGTGAAACCTTAAAACACAATCTGTTTCTGACAGCGAACCTTGAACCAAGAAGGTCCAAATCTGGGGAACATAGTAAGGCTAGGTAAAATATGAATCCTGCCTGGTATCAAAGAAAATTGAACAAAACTAACTCTAACCCTAACACTATTTATAACCCTAGCATTAAACCTAACCCTCCATAAGCGGTTTAGAGAACCTTTGAAGATGAATCCTGCACAGTATAAAAGAAATATAACCAAATAATTGGTGGAGGTATTTCAGTATATTTATATTTTCTTCTTTTCTCTCAAAGTGCTCTTGGATAAACATGCTTTGCATGCTTCAACTTAGGGTTATATTCACAAGGAACAAACCAGAGAGTGCCCACAGAGAACTGACCTAGCCATAACCCTAACCCTATAACTAGCCCTAATCATAACCCTAGTTCTTACATTTCCCACAGCCCTAACCCTAGGCCTAAACCTAACACAAAACCTAGAGCTAATCCTAGGCGTTAACCTAGCCATAAGTGTAACCCTATGCCTAACCTTAGCCATAACCCAAATTTAACCCTCACCTTAGTCTGATCCCTAGCTCAAAGCCTAACCATAACCATTAACATAAACCTAGAACTATCCCTAACTCTAATCCTAACCCTAGCAAGCTAGAAGATGAATCCTGCACAGTATAAAAGAAATATGACCAAATAATTGGGGGAGGTATTTCAGTATATTTATATTTTCTTCTTTTCTCTCAAAGTGCTCTTGGATAAACTTGTTTTGCATGCTTCAACTTAGGGTTATATTCACAAGGAACAAACCAGAGAGTGCCCACAGAGAACTGATTGAGTGTGTTAAGTTTCAAGCAGCTAGCAGCAACCCTGTTTTATTTCTAGCTCCAATTCCCTTTACCCCTATAGGACAAAATGACGTGAAACCTTTAAAATAGAAACTGTTCTTGATAGCAAACCATTGAACTGAACATAGTAAAGCTAGTTAAGGATGAATCCTGCCAAGTATCAAAAAAAATTGAATAAATATAACTCTAAGCCTAACACTAGCTCTAACCATAGCCCTAACCCTTACCCTAACAATAACCCTAACCTGTATAGAGAACAATTTGATCATAGAATTACCAAACTTTGGGGAGCCTAGTAGGGCAAGCTAACAGATTAATCCTCCCCAGTAAAAAAAAAAAAATCTTATCAAATAATGAGGGGTGGTAATCCAGTACATGCATATTTCCCTGTTTTCTCCTAAAATGCTCTTGGTTAATGTCTTTTTTATGTCTCAGTTTTGGAAAACTTTCACTAGGAAGAAACCAGAGGTGCCCACAGAGAACAGATTGTGTGAAATTTCAAGCAGCTAGCACCAACCCTGTTTGATTTCCAGCTCCATTTCCATTTACCCAATAGAACAATATGAATTGCAACTTTAAAATACAAAATGTTACTGACAACAAACCTTGGAACTGAGAAGGTCCAAACCATGGAAATATAGAAAGGCCATGTAAAAGAGAAATCCTGCCCGGTATCAAAGAATGTTGAACAAAGCTAACTCTAACCCTAACATTAGTTCTAACACTAGCCTTAACCCTAATCCTAAAACAAAGCCTATCATGTTTAAAGAGTTTGATCATACAAGTCCAAAACGTGGAAAGATCACTTCGGCAAGCTAACCGAAGAATCCTGAGCAGTATCGAAGAAATGTGACCAAGTAATTGGGGGAGGTATTTCAGTACCTGCATATGTCCCTATTTCTCCTAAAGTGCTCTTGGATAAATTGTTTTTTCATGCTTCACCTTAAGGTACATTCACAAGGAACAAATCAGAGCATGCCCACAGAGAAGTGATTGAGTGTGTGTAGTTTCATGTAGTTAGCACCAACCCTGTTTGATTTCCAGCTCCACTTTCATTCACACCTATAGGCCATAATGAAATAAAACTTAAAAATCCCAATTGTTCTTGAAAGTGAACAATTGAACCTTGAAGGCCCAAACTTGGGTAGCCTACTAAGGCTAGGTCGTAGATTAATCCTTCCCAGTATCAAGGAGAAACCTATTGACCCAGCCAAAAACCTGATTTCATGGGAAGACGTGAAGAATCTAACAACACAGACTTCCCAAAAAATTGGACTCTTAGTTAAAAACAAGAGCCCAGTGATGATGGTAGCTACCATGATTACCCTGCTGGGCTTTCAGGTATAGGGGAGCCAAGCAGACACTTACTGGACGTATTTTCCAGATCAACCCCTGGTACACCCAGCTGTGTGGACTGGAGAATCTATTCAAGTGTTTACTAATGATTCATTCATGATGGGAGGATATACAGATACTCATATTACTCTCAATCATGTGACTAGATTTAATTATTCTGCCTACAGTGCCCAATTACCTTTGTGTTGGTCCTGGATAAACATGCTGACTGTCTGAAGGTATTATTTGAGGAAAAGACAGTGATTGGTAGACCTAGACTGACTGATCATACTATTTTTGGAGACCTATAACCTTATACTAGATCAATTATATAGATGGAACTTTCCCATAATAAACCAGACATTTTTGCAAAACCTCAACGAATATCCAAGTGTCCAAATAGTTCTACAATAGAGATTGGCACCTTTCCTAGATGGATAGATTGTGTAAATAGTTTTCCTGTACAGCATAAGGAGTCTAAAGTTAGTGGGTATATTTTAGACTGGTCTGCAAAAATTTATAAGAGATAATTATAAAAAAATTCTGCTATGAAACCTGTTTTGACTTACAGTGTGGGTGGTATTCAAAAAGATGTTTGGCAGTTAATTGCTGCCTCAGAATTCTTACATTTTACTGACAAGCCTTTACCAAAATTTGTTGGCAAGAGGTATAAGGTGGGATCTTGCTATGGCTTATGAGCCCTTGTCCAATCTCCTTAAGTTTTAATTATAGGAAATGTAAAACTTAAATGGATAGATGACAGATATGTGTTACATGTAACAAATGTAACCTAAACAATTTTATTACTAGGTATAATAAAGGAAAAGGAATGCTGATACTTCATCAGCCCTCTTTTGTTTTATTTTCTGCTAATATTTCAGAGTCATGGTATGCTGATGCTGGTTTTCAAGGCCTGCAGCAAATTCATGCCCAACTAGCAAGACCTAAACAAGCTATTGGAATTATAATTGTTGGTGTTCTGGCACTGGTTTCTTTTATTGCATCCAGTGTTATGGCTCTTTAATCTTGTAGCAAAATGTTCAACATGCAATTTTTTTTAATAATTTAGCTCGAGATACTTCTAAGGCTCTGAGAAATCAAGTAAATATTGATGAAAAAATTGATACTAAGTTAAATGCCTTAGAGGTAACTGTTATAGACATAGGTAATGAACTTTTGGCTTTAAAGTTTAAGGAAAGGCTTAAATGCCACGCAAATTATAAATATGTGTGTTACAGCTGCCATGTACAATGCTTCTCTCTGGGATTGGGAAAAAGTTAAGAACCATTTGCTAGGTATTTGGCAGAATAATAATTATAGCTTGGATCTTTTGGAACTTCACCACCATATCCAAGACATTCAAAATAATAGAGTTGATTTTTCGGATACTTCTTCCTTGGCTAACCAAATATTGAAGAAGGTAAATGGATTTAACCCTGGAAATATTCTTAAAGTCTCAGACTATTACATTATTGGATTGTTCTCTTTGCTCTTAATTCTCCTTTGTGTTGTAATTATAGGATGGCGCTTCTTCGGAGCAAGACTGCAGAAGCTTGAGAGATTAAATCACTGCTTGATTTTTAAGAGAAAAAGGGGGGATATGTGGGAAGCCGTTCTAGCACTTGACTGAGATACCTCCCTGACTGGATGTGAGATGCTCAGACCAGCTGAGTCATAGCTTTCCTCACCGTTTCCGGGTGAGAGAGCTTGTCCACTTGGGGATGTGGCTGACCATTGAACTGGAAACCAATCACTGACCTTGACTTTAGAATGCTGTCTCCCTTGCCCTTCATTGGATAGAATTTTCCCCCTGAATCTTTTGTTTCCCAATAAAAGCCCACTCTCTGGTGTGCTTCTTCCTTTTTCCTACTGGTCTCTTGTGTAAACCTTGCTACTGCCAGGTGGCTCAAGGCAGGAGCCGTGAAGGGTCATCTCTGAGCTGGGCAAGAAAAAGTTAAATTGAGTTTATGTGTCTTTATTTTGATGTCACTAGTTAACTTCTATGTTTTGAACTTCTAGTATGATGCTAGCATGCTGGCCGCATGGCAGAAAGAATAACTCTAACTCTCACACTATCCTATCACTATTTCTAACCCTACCTGTAACCATAAACATAACCCTAGCCCTAAACCTAGTCCTAATCCTTGCCCTATTTATAACCCTAGCACAAACCTTAAACAAAATATAACTCTAAATCTAACCCTCAAATGAAGCCTAAGCCTAACCTTAACACTAATTCTAAAGTTAGCCCTAACCTTAGCCCTAGTGCTAAAACAAAACTGAGCGATAACTCTAATTCTAACCCTTAAACTAACCAAACCCTAACCATACATCTAGACCTAACCCTAGCTCTAATTTGAGATTTAAGACAAACCCTAAAACTAACCCTGACCCTCTCTCTGACACTAACAAAAACACTAGCTCTAAACATTACCCTAAACCTAACACTAAACCTAGCCTTAATCTTAACCCTAAAATTAACCCTAATTGTAACCCTTGTAATTACATTAGCTGTAATCTTAACCCTAGCACTGACTTAACCCAAAACCTATCACTAATCTGAGCTTTAACTCTAAACCTAAACCTAACCCTAGCCCTAATCAAAACCATAACCCTAGAACTAACCCTAGCTCTTAACCTATCCACTATCATAACAATAACCCTAACCCTAATGCTAACCCTAGGCCTAAACCTAACACTATCTTCGATCCTATCCTATCCAATTCACTAAATCTAACATGAACACTAATACTAAGCCTATCATTACCCTAACCCTAACCCTAATGCTAATTTTATCCCTGCTTTAAGTGTTAACATTTCCCAATCCCTAACCCATACCTTGACCTAATAAACTAATAAACCTAGCCCTAATCCTGACTCTAACCCTAAACCTAAACTTTACACTAGACATAGCCATAATCCTAACCCTAAAGCTGTCTTTATACTTAATTCTAGATCTGAAATTACCCATATTTCTAATCCTAGCCCTAACCCCAAAGCAAACCATAGCCTTTATCCTAGCCCTAAACCTAGTCTTAATCAATATCCAAATCCTAACCATAGTACTAACCCTAATTCTAATCACAATCCTACCTCTAAACCTAGCTATAACACCATCCCTTACACTAAACTTTATCCTAAACATATCCCTAACTCTGTGCTTCAACTGAACACTAACCTTAACCCAAATCACAGCCCTAATTTAGCCCTGTCCCTAACCATAATCCTAATTTTAGCCTGAAGACAAACTCTAATTCTCAAACTAGCCCTATTGCTATTTCTAACCCTATACTTTACTATAACCCTAAACCTATCCCTAACCCTAGCCCTAACCTTTGCCTTATTTTTAGTCCTAGTCCTAACCCTATATCTAAACCTAACTCTAAATCTAACCCTAAACCTAAGCCTAAGCCTAACACTAACATTAACCCTAACCCTAATACTAATCGAAAAAATAGAACGAACCTTAACCCTAGCAGTAAAACAAAACAGAGCAAAAGCCTATCCCTAAACCGTAACTCACACCAAACACTAAAACTACTCCTAGACCTAACCGTGAACTAAATTTGAGTTTTAACATTAACCTTAAAGCTAACCATGACCCTGACTCATATCCTAAACTCACCCTAGATCTAAACGCCATCCTAAATTTAAACCAAAACCTAACACTAACCCTAGCCCTTATTTGAGTCCTAACCCTAATCCTGACCCTCACTCATATTCTAACACTAACCCTAGGTCTAAATATCACCCTAAACTTAAACCTAACTCTAACACCTGACTTACCCTAACTATAACCATAAAACTAACCCTAATTGTAACCCTAGTTTTTACATTAGTAATTGCCCTAAACCTAGGTCTCACCCTAACAAAAAACCTAGCCCTAATCTGAGCCCTAAACCTAGCTTTAACCTAACCCATACCCTAACCCTAACTCTAGTCCTAATTCTGACTCAAACCCTATCTTTACCCTTAAGGCTAGACTTAGGGATAGAATTAGGGATAAGAGTTTTTTAGGGATAGTGTTATAATTAGGGATAGGGCTAATGTCAGATCTAGGGTTATGGTTAGGGATAGTTTTAGGGTAAGGATTATGGCTAGGTCTATTGTAAGTGTTAGGTTGAGGGTTAGGGTCAAGTTTACAGCTAGGGATATTATTAGTGTCAGAGTCAGGGTTAGGATATGTGTTAGATTAAGGTTTAGGCTTAGGGCTCAAATTAGCATTAGGGTTAGTGTTAGGGTTAGGGTAATGGATACGGTTAGGTTTACAGTTAAGTTTAGAATTAGAGTAATAGACAGGTTTAGAGTTAGGGATAGGTTTAGGTTTAGGCCTAGGGATAAAATTCAGTTAGGGTTATGGTTAGGGTAATACATTGGATTAGAGCTATAGTTAGAGCTAGGGTTATGGTTATGTTAGGGCTATGGTTAGGGTTAGGCTCAGTATTAGAATTTGGTTAGGCCGAATGTTAGGGTAATGGATAGGATTAGAGCTAGGGATAGGATTAGGATTATGGTTAAGATTAGGGTTATGGTTTGGGTTAGATTTCACGTTAGGAAAAGGTTTAGGTTTATGGTTAGGTTTAGGTTAAGTGTTAGGGCTAGGGTTTGGGTTAGGTCTAGGTTTAAATCTAAGGTTAGGGCTCTGCTTAGGGCCAGGTTTCCGGTTAGATTAAGGCTATGTAGGACTATGGCTAATGTTAGAACTAGGGTTATGATTAGGTCTAGTATTAGGTTTAGAATTATGTCTAAGTCTCGTGTTTAGATTAGGTTTTGGTTTAGGGTGATGATTATAGATAGGATTAGTGTTACTGTCAGAATCAGGATCAGTGTTACTACTCAGAGTTAGGGATAGACTAAAATTATGGCTAGGGTTAAGGCTAGGTGTAGTGTTAGGTTTGTGTTAGGGTTAGGGTAAGTATTAGAGGTAGGACTAATGTCAAGTCTAGGATTATGGTTTGGTTAGGGTTACGGTTAGGGCTTTGGCTCAGTTTTGTTTTACAGCTAGGGCTAGTATAAGGGCTACTTTTAGGAATAGCAATACTGTGAGGGCTAGTAGTATGGTGAGGTTTAGGCTTAGATTTATTGTTATGGTTAAATCTAGGTTTAGGGCTATGGCTAGGTTTAGGGCTAAGATTATGGCTAGGGTTAGGGTTATGATAACGGATAGATTTAGAACTAGAAATAGGGCTAAGTCTAGAGTTAGAGTTAGTCTTAGGTCTAGGGTTGGGGTTAGCTTTAGGTTTGGGGCTAAATTAGGGCTAGATTTAGGGCTAGGTTTAGGGTTAGTGTTAGGCCTAGGGTTAGGGCTAGGGTTAGGGTTACTGTTAAATTTAGTGTTAGGGTTAGGAGAAGGGATGGGATTATCGCTAGGTTTAGGGCTAGGGAAAGGGTTAGAATTAGAGTTAATGCTAGGGTTAGGATAAAGTCTATGTTTAGGGCTAGGATAAGGATTTGTGTTAGGGCTAGGGCTAGGATAAGGGGTAGGGCTAATGTCGGGTCTAGATTTTATGGTTAGTGTTAGTTTTAGGATTATGTTATGGCTAGGTCTATTTTAAGGGTTAGGTTTAGGGTAAGACTCAGGCTTAAATCTAGGTGTATTATTAGGGTCTGAATAGGGTAGGGTTTTGTTTAGGTTAAGGTTTAGGGTTAAGAATTGAATTAGCATTAGGGTTAGGGTTATGGTAATGGATAAGGTAAGGTTTAGGTTTCAGGTTAGATTTAGAGTAAAGGATAGGGTTAATGTTAGCGATAGGGTTAGTGCTAGGCCTAGAGTTAGCATTTTAGTTAAGCTTATCTTTAGGGTAATAGATAGAGTTAGAGCTAAGGTTAGGGCTAGGGATAAGGTTAAGATTAGGGCTAGGATTAGGGTTAGGCCTAGGGTTAGTGTTAGGGATAGTTTTAGGGTAAATATTAGCATTTGAGCTAGGGTTAGATCTTGGGCGAGGGTTAGGGTTTGAGTCAGTGCTAGGGTTATAGTTAGGGTTATGTTTAGGATAAGGGTTAGAGCTTCAGCAAGGTTTAGGTCTAGGGTGAGAGTAGGGTTAGGTTTAGGTCTAGGAAACTGGTTATGGTTAGGATTAGGGCTAGATTTAGGGTTAGGATAATGGCTAGGTTTTGTGTGAGGTTTAGGGCTAGCATTAGGGCTATGGGAAATTTAAGAGCTAGAGAAATGGTTATGGCTAGTTACAGGATAGGGGTATGGATAAGTCTAGTGCTAGGGTTTGGATTTTTGTTAGGAAATATTTTCGAGCTACGGTTTGTGTTAGATTAAGACTCATTGTTCAGGATAGGGTTAGGTTTAGGGTGACCACCAGATTTATGACTAGCGTTGGGTCTAGGGATAGGTTTAGTCTTTACATTAGGTTTATGGTTATTATTAGGGCTACTGCTAGGTTTTTGTTTAGGGCTAGGCTAGATATTTGACAATATTTAGGAATAGGTTTGATCTAGTGGTAGTGTTAATGTTAGGTTAGATATAGGTATACCGGTAGGTGTAGTGTCAGAATTCGGTATAGTGTGTCAGGTTTAGAATTACGGTTAGAGTTAGTGTCAGCATAAGTGTCAGGGTTAGGTTTAGAATTAGAGGTAGAATGAGAGCTAGGATAGGATTAGTATTAGAGGTAAAATTTGGGGTAGGCTTAGGATTATGATTAGGATTTGGGTAGCATTAGGATGAAAGATTGGCTTAGGGAACGGGAAAGGGTTTGAGGTAGGGTTAGGGTTAGTGTTAGATTTAGGGCTAGGATTAGGGTTAGGGTTAGGGTTAGGGTTAGAGTTAGGGTTACCTTAGAGTAAGGATGAGGTTTACGGTAAGTGTTAGGGTTAGGGTTAGTGTTAGGGATAGGGATAGAGTTAGGATTAAGGTTAGTGTTAGGGTAAAGATTATGGTTAGTGTTAGTATTATAGTTAGTGTTAGGATTTGTGTTAGGGTTAGGGTTAGGGTTGCTGTTAGGGTTAGGTTTTGTGTTAGGTTTAGGATTAGGGGTAGGGTTAGAGTTACAGTTAAGATTAAAGTTAGGATTAGTGTTAGAATTAGGGTTAGGGTTAGGGTAAGGTATAGGATATTGTTAGGGTTAGTGTTACGGTTAGGGTTAGAGTTAGGTTTAGAATTAGTGTGAGGGTTAGGGTTAGGCTTACATTTATTGATAGGGTTAGGATTAGGGTGAAGTTCAGTTTTAGTGTTAGGATTAGGGTAAGGGTTAGTGTTAGGGTCAGGGTTAGGGTTAGGGTTATGCTTAATGTTATGGTTAAAATTAGAATTGTTTTAGGGTTATCTTTAGAGTTATGGTTAGGGTTAAACTTAGGGTTAGTATTAGGTTTAAGGTTAGGACTAGGGTTTGTGAAACGTTTAGGGTTATGTTTATAAGTAGGTTTAGTGTTAGGGTTAGGTTTAGGATAAGGGTTAGTGTTAGCATTAGGGTTAGGTTTAGGATAAGGGTTAGTGTTAGCATTAGGTTTATGTTTAGGGTTATGGTTAGGATGAGTGTTAGGGTTAGGGGTCGATTTACTGTTAGGGTATGCTATCGAGTTAGGGTTTAGGGTTAAAGTTAGGGTCAAGGTTATGGTTAGAATTATTGTTATGGTTATTTTTAGGATTTGGGTTAGTGTTAGTGTTAATGCTTTTTTTATGTTTAGGGTTAGGGTTAGGGTTAGTGTTAGGTTTAGGGTTAGTGTTATGATTATTGTAAGTGATAGTGTTAGGGTAATTGTTAGAGTTAGTGTTAAAATTAGGGTTACGTTTAGTGTACATGTTAGTGTTAGGGTAAGGGTTAGGGTTAGGATTAGGGTATGGTTAGGGTTAGGGTTAGGTTTATGTTTTGAATTACGGTTTGTATTAGGGTTAGGTTTAGGTTTAGGGTTAGTGTTAGGGTTAGTGTTGGGTTTGTATTACGGATAGTGTTTGTGTTAGGGTTAGGTTTACAGTTAAGATTAAAATTATGGTTAGAGTTAGCATTAGTGTCACGATTAGGGTTAGGTTTAGGATTATTGTTAGAGTCAGTGTTTGTGTTAGAAGTAGGGTAAGGGTTCAGGTCAGGATTAGGGTTAATTTCAGAATTAGCGTTAGGATTAGGGTTAGATTTAGTGTTAGTTTTAGGGTTAGGGTTAGAATTAGGGTTTTGTTAGGGTCAGAGATAGTGTTTGGTTTAGGTTTAGGGTTACGGTTAGGATTACGGTTATGATTAGGGTTAGAGTTAGGCTTAGTGTTAGGGTTAGGGTTAATGTTAGGTGTTTTGAATAGGGTTAGGTATAGTGTTAAGGTGGGAGTCAGGAATAGGGTTAGGGGTTTAGGTTAGTGTTAGGGTTAAGGTTAGGGTTAGTGTTAGATTTAGGTTAAGGTTTTGTGTAAAGGTTAGGTGTAGGGTAAGTTTTATGGTTAGAATTGGGATTAGATTTAGGATTAGGGTTATGTTTAGTGTTTGGTTTAGGTTTAGGATTAGGGTTAGTTATAGTGTTAGGGTTAGAGTTCGGGTTAGTTTTAGGGTTAGGGTTAAGGTTAGTGTTAGGTTTTCTGTTAGGGTTATGGTTAGGTTTAAGGTGAGTGTTAGGGTTATGATTTGGTTAGGTTTAATGTTAGGTTAAGGTTAGGATTAGGGTTAGTGTTAGTGTTAGAGTTAGGGATAGGTTTAGTGTTAATGGTAGAATTATGGTTAGGGTTACATTTAGGGTTAGTGTTATGGTTAGGGTTAGTATTAGTTTTAGGGTTATGGTTAGGATTAATGTTATGGTTTCTATTAGTGTTCGGGTTAGGTTTAGGGTTAGTGTCAGTGTTAGGTTTTTCTTAGGTTTAAGGTTAGTGTAGGGTTAGGAATAGGTTAGTGTTAAGTAGGGTTAGAGTAGGGTTAATGTTTGGGTTAGGAAGAATATTAGGTTTAGTGTTAAGTTTAGAGTTAGGGATAGTGTTATCTTAGGTTTGGGTTAGTTTAGGGATAGAGTTATAGTTTGGGTTGGGTTTTGGGTTATGTTTATGGTTATGGTTAGGTTTAGGGTTGTAGTTATTTTTATGGTTAGGTTAGAGTTCGTGTTAGTTTTAAGAATAGGGTTAGTTTTATGGTTAGGTTTAGTGTTAGGTTAAGGGTTTAGGTTTAGGGTTAAGTTTACGGTTAGAATAAGTTGTACTTTAAAGGTTAGAGTTAGGTTAAGTGTTAAGGTTAGGGTTAGGGTTAGTTTTAGGTTTATGTTGAGGTTTCTGTTAGGCTTACAGTTAGGGTTCTTGTTAGGCTTACGGTTACGATTAAGATTAGGGTTAATGTAAGGGTTATGGTTCGTGTTATTGTTAGATTTAGGGTTAGTGCTATGTTTACGATTAGTGTTAGGGTTAGTGTTAGTGTTTGGGTTAAGGATATAGATTTAGGGTTAGGGTTATGGTGAGTGTTAGGATTAGTGTTAGGGTTAGGGTTAGGGTAAGGGTTAGGATTAAGGTTAAAGTTAGGGTAAGGTATATTGTTTGGTTAGGGTTACAATTACAGTTAAGATAAGAGATACGGTTAGGGTTAGGGTTGGGGTAGTGTTAGGATTATGGATAGAGTTAGGGTTAGGGTTAGTGTTAGGATTAGGGTTAGAGTTAGTGATTTTGTTATGTCTAGGGTTAGGGATCAGGTAAGGGTTAGGGCTAGTTTTAGAATTAGGGATAGGATTAGGGTTAGTATTAGTTTTAGGGTTAGTGTTAGGGTAAGGATTAGGTTTTCGGTTAGGGTTAGAGTTAGGGTTGGAGTTACAGTGAAGATTAGGATTTGTGTTATGGTTAGGGTTAGGGTTAGTGTTAGTTAGGGTTAGTAAAAGTATTAGGGTTGGGTTAGGGTTAGGGTTAGGGTTAGGGTCAGGGATAGTGTTAGTGTTAGGGTAAGGGTTTGGGTATGGGTTAGATAAGGGTTAGGTAAGCGTTAAGGTTAGGTTATGGTTAGATTTATAGTTTGGGTTAGGGTTTGTTTTAGGTTTAGGGTTAGGGTAATGCTTAGGGTTAGGGTTAGGTTTAGTGTCAGTGTTTGGGTTTCAGTTAGGATTATAGTTAAGATTCACCTTATGGTTAGGGTTAGGTTTAGTGTTAGGTTTAGTGTTTGTGTTAAGGTTAGGGTTAGGTTACAGGTTAGGTTTATTGTTAGTTTTAGATTTAAGGTTAGGTTTAGGGTTACTGTTAGGTTTAGGTGTAGGGTTTGTGTTAGGTTAGCATTAGGGTTTGTGTTAGGGTTAGTGTTAGTGTTACTGTTATGGTTAAGATTAGATTTAGAGTTAGGTTTACAATTATAGTTAGGGATAGTGTTAGGTTACGGTAGGGTTATGGTTTGTTTTGGGTTAGGTTTAGAGATAGGGTTAGGTTTAGGTTTAATATTAGTGTTATGATTATGGTTATGGTTAGGGTTAATGTTAGGTTTAGGTTTAGGGTTGGTAATTAATTTCAGTATTAAGATTAGGGTTAAGGTTAGTTTTAATGTTAGAGTTTGTGTTATGTAAGGGTTAGGGTTTTTGTTAGGGTTAGGTTTACAGTATAGTTTTGGGTTAGAGTTAGGGTTAGAATTAGGGGTAGTTTTAGTGTTTGTGTTATGTTTAGGGTTTGGGTTTGGATTAGGTTTAGTGTTAGGGTAAGGGTTAGGGTTAGGGATAGCATTAGTGTTTGGAAAAAGTTTATAGTTAGGTTTAGGATTAGTGTTAGAGTTATGTTTAGGGTTAGTACAGAGTAAGGGTTAGGGTTACTGTTACTATTAAGTTTAGAGTTAGGGTAAGGGTGAGAGTTACGTTTAGGTTTCAGGTTAGTGGTTATGTTAGGGTTATTGTTAGTGTTAGGGTTAGATTTAGGTAAGGGTTAGGGTTAGGGTTAGGGTTGAGGTTATGGTTAGAATTAGGGTTAGGGTTAGAGTTAAGTTTAGTCTTAGGTAAGGGCTTAGGGTTAGGGTTAGTGATAAGGTTAGATTTAGGTTTAGGGTTAGGTTTAGGGTTAGTATTATGGTGAGAGTTAGGATTAGGGTGAGGGTGAAGGTTAGTTTTAATATTGGGGTTCAATTTAGGATTTGGGTTAGGGTTAGTGTTAGGGATACAGTTAGGGTTAGAGTTAGCGTTAGGGATAGGTGGTGGTTTAGGGCTAGTGTAAGGTTTAGGTTTAGGTTTAGTTTTAGAATCAGTTTTAGGGTACAGTTTAGGGTTCCTGTTAGGGTTAGTGTTAGGGTTAGGAATAGAGTTATGTTTAGGTTTAATATTAGGGTAAGGGTTAAGTTTAGGGTCAGTTTTAGTGTTAGGGTTATGTTTATAGATAGGGTTATTGTTATGGTAAAGTTTAGGATTAGGGTTACAGTTAGTGTTAGGTTTATTGTTAGGGTTAGGTTTAGGTTTCATGTTAGGGTTAGGGTTAGTGTTAGGGTTAGGGTTAGGATTCATGTTACTTTTGGGTTTATAGTTAGTGTGAGGGTTAGGGTCAGGTTTAGGTTTAGGGTTAGTGTTTGTGTTTGGTTTAGATTTAGGTTTGAATTTAGTGTTAGTTTTAGGGTTAAGGTTAGGATTAGTGTTAGGTTTAGGTTTAGGTTTAGAGTTAGGGTTAGTGTTAGGGTCAGGGATATGGTTTGTGTCATGATTAGTGATAGGGTTAGAGTTTGTTTGTGGTTAGGGTAAGAGTTCATGTTATTGTTAGGATTATGATTTGTGTAAAATTTAATGTTAGTGTTAGGATTAGGGCAATGTTTAGGATTAGGGTTAGGGTTAGTGTTAGGGTTACGGTTAGGTTTAGTGTTGGGTTTAGTGTTAGTTTTAGGGTTAGGGTCAGGGTTAGGGTTACAGATAGTGTTAGGGTAACAGATAGGTTTAACATTTGGGTTAGCATTAGGGTTAGGCTTATGCCTAGGCTTAGTGTTAGTGTTAGTGTTAGGTTGGGGTTAGGTTAGGTGTTAGGGTTATGCTTAGCTAAAAGTTAATATTAGGGTTAGGGTTAGGGTTAGGTTTAGTTTTAGGTTTAGGGTTAGGATTAGGGTTCGTGTTACATTTAGGGTTAGGGTTAGTGTTTGGGTTAGGTTTAGGGTTAGAGTTAGAGATAAGGTTTAGTGTTGCAGTTTGGGTTATGGTTAGGTTTACGATTAGTGTTTGGGTTAGGAATAGATTTAGGTTTAATGTTAATGTTAGGGTAGTGTTAGGGTTTGTGTTAGTGTTAGGGTAGGGTTAGGGTTATTGTTAGTGTTCGGGTTAGGGTGAGGTATAGGGTTAGTGTTAGAGTTTTGGTTAAATTAGGGTTAGAGGTAGTTTTAGGATTAGAGATAGAGTTAGTGTCAGGTTTAGGGTTAGGTTAGTGTGAGGGTTAGGGTTGAGATTAGGTTTCCTGTTAGGGTTAGTGTTAGGTTTAGCATTTGTTTTAGGTTTAGGGTTAGAGTTAGAGTTAGGTTTAGGCCAAGGTTAGTTTAAGTGTTAGGGCTAAGTTTAGGGTTATTATTATTGTTAGGTTAGGATTAGGGTTAGGATTAGTGTTAGGTTTAGTGTTAGGGTTAGGATTAATTTTTGTGTCAGGATTAGGATTAGGGTTTGAGGTAGGGTTAGAGTTACATTTAGGGTTAGGGTTAAGTTTAAGTTTAGGGTTACAGTTAGGTTTAGGTTTAAGTTTAGTTATGGGTTTAGGGTTAATGATATGTTTAGGGTTGGGACTAGAGTTAGTGTTAAGTTTAGGGATAGGTTTAAGATTTAATTTTGATTTAGTTATAGTGTAAATGTTAAGGATTATGTTTAGTTTTAAGGTTAGGGTAAGTGTTATGATAAGGTTAATGTTTGGATAAGGGTTACAGTTAGGGTTACTGTTATGTTTAGGGTTAGATTTTGGGTTAGTGTTAAAGTTATTATTAGGGTTAGTTTAGGATTAGGGTTATGGTTAGGGCTAGAGTTTGTGTTACAGTTAGGGTTAGGGTTAGGTTGAGGGTTTGGTTTAGGGTTAGTGTTAGGTTTAGTATTAGTGTTAATGTTAGTTTTAGGGTTAGGTTTAGGTTGAAGTTTAGTGTTAGTTTTAGGATATGTTTAGGGTTAGTGTTTGTTTAATGGTTAGGGTTAAATTTAGTTTTAAGCTTAGGGTTAGGATAAGTGTTAGATTGATTTTAAGCTTTGTGTTAGGGTTATGGTGAGGGTTATATTTAGGGTTCAGTTTTCGGTTAGGAGTAGGGTTAGGATTAGGTTTAGAGTTAGCGTTAGTGTTAGGTTAGTGTTAGGGTTAGGGTTAGGGTTAGGGTTAAGGTTAACATTAGTGCTTGCATAAGGTTTATAGTTAGGTTTAGTTTTAGTGTTAGGTTAGTGTTAGGGTTAGGGATAGTGTGAGGTGTAGGGTTAGTGTTACTGTTAAGATTAGGTTTAGGGTCAGGGTGACAGTTATTTTTAGTTTTCTGGTTAGGGTTTTTGTTCGGGTTATTGTTAGGGTTAGATTTAGGAAAGGGTTATGGTTAGGGATAGGGTTATGGTTAGTTTTAGGTTTCGGTTTAGGGTTAGGGTTAGGGTTAGTGATAAGTTTAGGGTTATGTTTAGGGTTAGGTTTAGTTTAGAATTAGGGTAAGTATTATGGTGAGGGTTATGGTTAGGGTCAAGGTTAGGGTGAGGGTTAGTGTAAGGGTTTGGTTTAGGCTTAGGTTTAGGGTTAGTGTTAGGGATAGAGTTAGGGTTAGTGTTAGAGTTAGGGATAGATTTAGGTTAAGCATTAGTGTAAGGTTTAGTGTTAGTGTTAAGGTTAGAGTTAATTTTTGAGTTAGGGTCAGGGTCAGTGTTAGGGTTAGGATAAGAGTTAGGTTTAAAATTAGTTTTAGGTTAAGGTTTAAGTTTAGTTTTAGGTTTAGGGTTAGGTTTAGGATTTGTTTTAGTGTTAGGTTAGGTTTAGTACTAGGGTTATTGTTAGTGTTAGTTTTAGTGTTAGGTGAACTTTAGGTTTCATGTTAGGGTTACGGTTAGTTTTACTGTTAGGGTTAAGGTTAGGCTTCCTGTTAGCCTTAGTGTTAGGGTTAGTGTTAAGTTTAGGATTAGGTTTAGGTTTAGGTTTAGTGTTAGAGTAAGGGTTAAGTTTAGTGTCAGTTTTAGGGTTAGGGTCAGGTTTAGGTTTAGTGTAAGTGTTAGTGTTGTCTTGGGGTTAGGTTTAGGGTTAGTTTTAGGCTTAACATTAGGGTTAGGCTTAGATTTATGGTTTGTATTAATTTAGGGTTAGGGTTGTTGTTAGGGCTAGTGTATGTGTTAGGGATAGGGTTAGGGTTAGTGTTAGGATTAGGGTTATTTTTAGGGTTAGGTTTACTCTTAGGGTTAGAGTAAGTGATCAGGTTAGGTTTAGGGTGATGGCTAGATTTACGACTAGCATTTAGTCTAGGGATTGGTTTAGCCTGTACATTAGTTTTAACAGTTATTATTAGTGCTACTGCTAAGTTTTTGTTTAGGGCTAGGATAGATTTATGAAAATATTTAGGATTAGAGTTGGTATAGAAATTAGTTAAACGTTTATGGGTAGGCGTCGTGTCAGAATTCAGTTTAGTGTGTCAGGATTAGAGTTACGGTTAGAATTAGGGTCAGAATAGGGGTTATTGTTAGGTTTGGGGTTACAGAGAGAATGAGGGCTAGGATAGGACTAGTAATAGAGGTAAAATTTGGGGTAGGTTTAGGATTAAGTTTAGGACTAGGGTAGAATTAGGGTGAGGGTTTGGCTTAAGGAAAGAAAAAGGGTTTGAGGTAGAGTTAGGGTTATTTATAGGGCTAGGGTTAGGGTTAGGGTTAGGGTTAGAGTTAGGGTTTGGTTAGTGTAAGGATGAGGTTTAGGGTTAGTGTTAGGGTAAGGGTTAGTGTTAGGGTTAAGGATAGGGATAGGGTTAAGATTAGTGTTACAGTGGGTTTTATGGATAGGGTTAATATTAGGGTAAGGGTTAGTGTTAGGGTTAGTGTTATGGGTAGTGTTAAGCTATGTGTTAGGTTTAGGGTTAGTGTTGCTGTTAGGGTTAGGGTTTGTGTGTTAGGTTTAGGTTTAGGGATAGGGTTAGAGTTACATTTAGCATTAGAGTTAGGGTTAGTTTTAGAATTAGGGTTAGTGTTAGTGGTAGGGTTAGTGTTAGTGTTAGGGTTAGTGTTAGTGTTAGGGTTAGGTGTAGTGCTAGATTTAGATTTAGGGTTAGGGTTTTGTTTAGGGTTAGTGGTTAGCTTTATGGTTAGTGTTAAGTTGAGGGTTAGGGTTAGGGTTAGTGTTAGTGTTAGAGAAAGTGTTAAGTTTAGAATAAGAATTAGCTTTAGTGTTAGGTTTAGGGTTAGGGTTACCGTTAGGGTTAGACTTATGGTTAGGGTTGGTTTTAGGCTTAGGATTAGGGTTAGGTTTGGTGTAAGCATAGTTTAAGGGTTAGAGTTAGGGTTAGGGTTAGGGTTAGGGTTAGTGTCACTGTTAATGTCAGGTTTATGTTAAGGGTAAGGGTTAGGTTTAAGGTTAGTGTTAGTTTTAGGATTAGGGTTAGGGTTATTGTTAGGCTTAGGGTTAAGATTAGGTTTAGGGTTAGTGTGTTAGGGTTAGGGTTAAGGTTACGATCAGGGTAGGTTTAGAATTAGGTTTAAGTTAGGGTTGCATTTACGGTTTGGCTTAGGGTTAGGGTAGTGTAAGTATTTTTGTTAAGGTTTGGATTAGGGTTAGTGTTAGAGTTAGGGTTTGGGTTAGTTTTAGGTTTAGATTTCAGGTTAGAGTTAATGGTAGAGTTAGCGTTAGGTTAATGATAGTTTTGTGTTTGTGTTAGTGTTAGAGTTAGGGTTAGTGTTAGGTTTAGGTTTAAGGTATGGTTAGGGTTTAGCTTAAGGTTAGTGTTAGTGTTAGGGTTAGGGTTGTGTTTAAGGTTAAAGTTAGCATTAGGCTTAATGTTAGTTTTAGGGTTAGTGTTACAATTAGTGTTAGGGTTAGGGTTATGATTTGTTTTAGTTTTAGTCTTAGGTTTAAAGTACATTTTATTGTAGGGATAGGGTTTGGGTGAGAGTTGAGTTTAAATTAGTGTTAGGGTTAGGGTTAGGTTTAGTATTAGGGTTGGGGTTAGGGAAAGGGTTAGTGTTAGGTTTAGTGTGAGTATTAAGTTTAAATTTAGGGTTAGAGTTTAGGGTTAGTGCGAGGGTTAGAATTAGGGTAAGGGTTAGGGTTAGGTTTAGTGTTAGTGTTAGTGTTTGGGTTAGAGTTAGTGTTACGTTTAGGGTAAGGGTTAGAATTAGTGTTAGTGTTAGGGTAAGGGTTAGTGTTAGTTTAAATTTAGAGTTCATTTAGGGTTACTGTTAGGGTTAGTGTTAGTGTTATGTTTAGTGTTACACTTAGGTTTAGGGTTAGGTTTAGTTTTAGATTTAAGGTTAGGGTTAGAATTAGAGTTAAGTTAGGGTACGATTAGGGTAAGGTTATGATTATAGTTATGAATAGTGTTAGGGTTTTTGTTAGAATTAGGGTTACCGTTAGTGTTAGGGATACAATTAAGTTTATGGTATGTGTTAGGGTTAGTTTTTCAATTAGGGTTAGGTTTAATGTTAGTGTTAGGGTTAGGTTTAGTTTTAGGGTTAGGGTTAGTGTAAGTGCTAGGATTATTTTTAGTTTTAGCGTTAGTGTTAGGGTTAGCTTTAGGGTTAGCTTTAGGGATATGGTTAGTGTTCTGCTTAGGTTTAAGTTTAGGGTTCCTGTTACGTTTACACAGAGGGTTAGTATTAGGTATAGATTTAGAGATAGTGTTAGGAATAGGGTTAGTGTTAGTGTTAGGGTTAGGGTTAGTTTTAGGTTTAGTGTTAGGTTTTGTTTTATGGTAAGGGTTTGGGTTAAGGTTCAGGTTAGTTTTAGGATTAGGTTTTGGGTTAGCGTTAGTGTTTCGGATAGGGTTATATTTAGGTTTAGGTTTAGTGTTAGGGTTAAAGTAAGGGTTAGTGTTAAGTTTATGATTAGCCTTAGCATTCGATTTAGGGTTAGGGTTACAGTTAGTTTTAGGGTTAGGTTCAGCGATAGGTTTAGTGTTAAATTTAGGGTTAGGGTTACTGTTAGGGTTTGTGTGAGATTTAGCGTTAGAGTTAGCATTAGAGTCAGTGTTAATGTTATGTTTACGGTTAGTTATGGTTACCCTTAGTGTTAGGGTCAGTGTTAGGGTTAGGGATATGGTTAGGGTTAGGTTTAAATTTAGGGATAGTGTTAGGTTAAGAGTTAGGTTTAGTGTTTGTTTAGAGTTACAATAATGGTTAGTTTTACGGTTAGGGTTATTTTTAATGTGAGGGTTAGAATTAACTTTAGTGTTAGGATTAGGATTTGGTTAAGGGGTAGGGTTAGGGTTAGTGTTAGGGTTAGGGTTAGTGTTAGGTTTAGGGTTAGTGTTAGGTTTAGTGTTAGGGTTTGTGTTAGCGTTAGGGTTTGGTTAGGGTTAGGGTTACATTTAAGATTAGGATTACGGTTTGAGTTAGGTTTAAATTTATGGTTAAGGTTTGGGTTAAAGTTAGTGTTAGGTTTAAGGTTATTGTTTGTGGTATTGTTAGTGTTAGGATTCAGGATAGGGCTAGGGTTAATTTTAGAGTTAGGGTTAGGGTTATTGTTACAGTTAGTGTTAGGGTTAGCATTAGTGTTAGGGTTAGGGTTTGTGTTAAGCTTAACATTAAGGTTCGTGTTAGGGTTAGGTTTTGGGTTAGGTTTAGGATTATAGTTAAGATTAGGGAAAGAGTTAGGGTAATGGTAAGGATCAGTGTTAGGGTTATGGTTAGGTTTAGGGTTAGAGGTAGCATAAGAGTTATTGTTAGATTTAGGGTTAATGTTAGTGTTACGGTTATTGTTAGAGATTGATTTAGGGTTAGTACACTAACTCTAAGCATAGCACTAACCCTAACACTAAAACTAACTTTAACTCTAAAGCTAACACTAAACCTAATCATAACAAAAACCCTCATACCTAACTCTAACACTAACACTAACCCTAACTCTAACAATTAAATTAAAAATAATTCTAACCCTAACCCTAATACTAATAATAACACTAAATTTATTTTTAACCCTTACCCTAAAACTAAACCTTACCCTAATTCTAATCCTAACCATAACCCTAACCCTAACTCTAACCCTTAGCCTAACCATAAGTAACCCTAAATTTAATCCTAACCTTAATCCTAATACTAACCCTAACACTAATCCTAGCCCTAAACCTCAAACTAACCCTCACCCTAATTTTAACCATAACCCTAAACCTAGCACTAAAACTAAAATTAACACTAACCCTAAACCTAATCCTAACATTAGCCCTAATACTAGCACTAACCCTATTCCTAAACTTAAACCTAAAAATAAACTTTATCCTAATTTTATCTCTTATCCTAGCCCTAAACCTAGCTCTAACCTAAGCCTAACCCTAACTTTAATCCTAACCCTAATCATAACCTAACCCTTACACTAAACCTATCCCTAATATAACCCTAATAATAACACTAAACCTAAACTTAAACCTATCCCTAATCATAACACTAAACCTAAAACTAACACTAAAACTAACCCTAACCCTAACCCTTTCCACAATCTTAACCCTACCCTTAACCCTAAACCTAACACAAAAGACAACCTTAACACACCCTAACACTTAACCTCACACTAAACCTAACAGTAATCTTAACCCTAAACCTCATCATAACATTAACCTCAAAAATAACCTTAACCCTAAACCTAACACTAACCCAAACCATAAACCTAACCCTAAATTTACGAACCTTAATGCTAATCCTAGCACTCAACCTAATCCTAACCATAAACCCAAAACTAAACCTAATTCTAACACTCAGTCTAATACTAACCCCAAAACTAACCCTACCTCTAACCCTGACCATAACAGTAATCCTAAAAATAATTGTAACTTTAAAAAAACCTAAAACTAACCCTATCCCTAAGCCTAACACTAACACTAATTCTAACCCTACCCTAAAACCTAACACTAACCCAAACCCTAAAACTAAACCTTACCCTAACACTAACACTACACCGAACCTTAATTCTGACACTATCCCTAAACCTAGACCTAATTTTAACAATAACCTTAAACAAACTCTATCCCTAACATTACCGCTAACAATATAACTGAACCAAACCATAACCCTAATCCTAACACTAACACTAACCCTAACCATAACCCTAACAGTAACCCTAAGTATAAACTAATGCTAACACTAACCCTAACCTAACCCTAATATCAAGCCTACCCCTAACACTAATCTTAAACCTAACCCTAACTGTAATCCTAAGCCTAACTTAACACAATCATGAACCTAACCTTAACCCTCATATTAACCCTAACCATACGATAATCCTAAGCATTACAATAAACTTAAACCTAAACCTAACCCTTACCCTAACACTAACCGTAAACCTATCCCTAACCCTAACCCTAACCCTTACCCGAAACCTAACCCTAATCCTAAACCTAACACTAAACCTAATACTAAACCTAACCTTAACCTTAATCCTAAATCTATCTCTAATCATAACCTTAAAATAACTGTAACACTATACTAACACTAGCCCAAGACTTAACCCTAAATTTAACTTTAACAATATCCCTATCCCTAACCCTAACCATAACCCTAGCACAAACCATGACCTTAATCCTAAAACTAAACCTAATAGTAACCCTATCCCTAACATTAACCCTAAACTAACTCTTATCCTAACCAAAACCCTAAAACAAAACCAACCCTACACGAATGCTAACCCTAACCCTAACCCTAAAATTAACATTAACCCTAAACCTAATCCTAAACCTAATTCTAACCCTAAACCAAACACTAATTCTAATGCTAACACTAACCCTAAGCCTAACACTAACCCTAACTATAAATCTCACATTAATCTAACCCTAAACCTAACAATAAAGCTAACACGAAATCTAACCCTAATCCTAACACAAAAGCTAGCATTAACCATAACTGTAACCCTAACACTAAACTTATACCTAACCCTAATATTAACACTAACCCTAACTCTAATTCTTAACCTAACACTATTCCTAAACCTTACCCTTATTCTAAACCTAATTGTAATCCTAATACAAAACCTACCAATAACAATAATCATAACCCTAACACTAGACCTAATCATAACACAAACATTAAAACTTAACCTAACCAGAACCCTAATGCTAAACCTAAAACTATCCCTAATCTTTACCCTAAATCTAAACCTAACTCTAATCTTAACAACCCTAAAAGTAATCCTAAACCTACCTATAAACCTAACCCTAACCCTAACCATAAACCTAATCCTAACAGTAACACTAAACCTAATCATAATCCTAAACTTTACACTAATCCTAACACTAACACTAACCATAACATGAAAATTATTCCTTACACTAATCAAACCCTAACACTAACACTAAACCTAAACATTTCCCTAACACTAAATCTAACACTAAACTAAAATGTATTCTTAACCCTAACCTTATCTTTAAACGTAAACTTAACAATAACCAGAACCCTAACTCTAAAACTGACACTAACCAAAATCCGAACCTAACTTTAACACTAACCCTAACCATAACCCTAACCCTAAAACTAACCCAAACTTTAACCCTAATTCTCACTTTAACACTAACCCTAACCCTAACAATTAACCTAAACCTAACACTAACCCTTAACCTAACCCTAACCCTAACTTTAAAACTAAACCTAGACCTAATCGTAACACTTCTATAACCATAGACCTAACACAAAACCTAACCATAACCCCTAAACATAACCCTGTTTCAAACAATAACCCTAATCCTTACCCTAGACCTAACACTAACCCTATCCCTAACATTAACTCTAAAATAACCCTTCTCCTAACCGTAACACTAAAACAAACACAAAACATACTCTAATCCTTACTATAACCCTAACCTTAAAACTAACACTATATCTACACCTAAACCTACACCTAAATCTAAACCTAACATGGACCCTAACCGTAACCCTAACACTAAACTTAATTCTAACCCTAACAGTAACCCTAACCATAACCCTAACTCAAACCCTAATTCTTACCCTAATTCGAACACTAACTCTAAACCTAAACCTAACCCTAACCCTAACACTAATCTTAAACCTAAACATAAACATAAACTAACCCTAACACTAACTCTAACACTAACCCTAATTATAAACCTAACCCTAATCCTAACCCTAACCTTAAAACTAAACCTAACCCTAAACCTAACACTAACCCTAAAAATAATTCTCACTTTAACACTAAACCTAACACAAAAAATAACCCTAACACTAACCCTAACCATAAGCCAAACACTAAACCTAAACCTAACCCTAATATTAACCCTAACACTAATCGTAACTATAAATCTCACATAATTCTAACCCTAACCCTTAATATAACTGTAACACTAACCCTAACTATAATTCTAAGACTAAACCTAACTCTAACCCTTACTTTAACAGTAAATCTAACTCTAACCCTAACCCTAACCTTAACAGTAATCCTACACCAAAACCTAACCTTAAATCTAACCCTAAAACTAACCCTAACCCTAACACTAAAGCTAAATCTAACCATAAACCTAAGCCTATCAGTAACCCTAACCATAAACCTAAACCTAACACTAACCATAACTGTAAACCTACACTAATCCTAACACTAACCATAACCTTAAGCCTAACATGAACACTATTCCTTACCCTAACCCTAACCCTAACACTAACACTAAAACTAACCATTTCCCTAACAACAAACCTCACTCTAAATAAAAATGTAAACTTAACTGTAACCTTATTCATAACTGTAACCTTAACAATAACATAACCCTAACCCTAAACCTAACAATAACCAAAATCCTAACCCAAAGCCTAACTTTAACACTAATGCTAAGCCTAACCCTACCAATAACCCTAAAACTAACAATAACCAAAATTTTAACCAAAGCCTAAATTTAACATTAAACCTAAACCTAACCATAACCATAAACCTATACCGAACACTAATCCTAACACAAACCCTAAAACTAACTTTTACCCTAATTTTAATTCTACCATAATACTAACCAGAACACTAAACCTAACCCTAAACCTAATCATAAACTTAACCCTCACTCTAATGCTTACCCTATCCCTAACATTAACCATAACCTTAAACCTAACCCTACACTGAAGCCTAAACCTAAGCCTAAATCATTCCACAAACCTAACACTAAACCCTAAACCTGAAACAATTCAAAACAACACCTAACCCTAAACCTAACACTAAACCTAAACCTAAACCTAACCCTATTCTTAACACTAAACCTAACATTATCCGTAACGCTAAATGTAAACCTAATACTTTTCTTAACCATAACTCTATACCTAAAACTAAACCTAACCCTAACCCTAACTTTTATACTAAACCTAACCTTAAACCTCACACTAACCCAAACCCTAACCCTATAACTAACCCTAATACTAACACTAAACCTAAATATAACCTTAGTCCTAACTCTAACACTAATTGTAAATATAATCCTAATTTTAACAATAAACCTTACCATAACACTAACCCTAATACTACCCCTAACACTATCCCTAACCCTATACCTAACACTAAAACTAACCCTAACTCTAAATATAACCCTAACGTAACTCTAACCCTAAACCTAAATCTAAACCTAAACCTAACTATAACAAAAATGCTAACACTAACCCTAAATCTAACACTAATCCTAAAACTATACATAATTATAAATCTTACCCTAACCGTAACCCTAATTCTATCCATAAACCTAACCCTAACCATAACAAAAACCCTAACCCTATCTTAAATCTA
Organism: Urocitellus parryii; assembly: GCF_045843805.1. Lineage (NCBI taxonomy): Eukaryota > Metazoa > Chordata > Mammalia > Rodentia > Sciuridae > Urocitellus > Urocitellus parryii. The sequence continues at coordinate 121,993,678 of NC_135535.1, read as the reverse complement.
AACCTAACCACAACCTTAAAAGTGATACTAACACTAAACCTAAAAGTAAACCTAAACCTTACACTACAACTAACCCTAAGCGGAACCTAATTCTAAAACTAACCCTAACACTAAACCTAACCCTAACTCTAAAATTAACCCTAACCATAGACCTAACACTAATTCTTATCCTAACCCTAGCCCTAAACCTAACCTTAAGCCTAACACTAATTCTAAATTTAACCCTAACATTAAAAATAACCGTAACCTTAACGCTAACCCTATCCCTAAACATAACCTTAAGAATAACCCTGAGCTTAACCCTAACTCTAACACTAACTCAAACTCTAACCTTAACCTTAATGTAAACACTAATTCTAAACCTAAATCTAATTTTAAAACTAACCAAAACCCTAACTGTAACCCCAAAACTAACAATTATCATGATCATAACCCTATCCTAACCATAACCCTAACACTAAAACTAACACTGACAATTTCCCTAATTTTAACCCTAACCCATACCCTAACCCTAAGCCTAATATAACCCTAATCCTGTCCCTAAACATAAATCTAATCCTAACCCTAACCCTATACTTATTTACAACTCTAACTCTTACCCTAACCCTAACACAAATCGTAACCCTAACCTAACTCTAACCCTAACACTAACCCTAAAACTAACACTAACCCTAACCGTCACCCAAAAACTAACCCTAATCCTAAACCTAACATTAACCCTAAGCCTAACACTAACCCTAATCCTAGCACTAAACCGAACCCTAAACTTTAACTCTAAACCTAACCGTAACCCTAAACCTCAAACTAAGCCTAAGCCTAAGCCTAATTGTATATGAAACCTGAACCCTAAACCTAATACTAAAACAAACTTTAATGCTACCCTAACCCTAACACTAACAGTACACAAAACACTAACCCTAACAGTAACTCTGACCGTTACCCTAACACTATCCCTAAACCTAACCCCAATACTAACCCTAACGTTAACACTAACACTAACCCTAACCCTAACAGTAACTTTTAAACTAACCCAAACCCTAACCATAACACTAATCCTAAAACTAACCTTAACTTTACTACTAAAACTAACACTAACCCTAACCATAAACTTAATTCTAACCCTATCCCTAACCCTGAGCTTAACAATATATCTATTCCTAATCCTAACCATAACACTAACCAAAGCTTTAAACCTAACCCTAAATTTAAATATAACCCTAAACCTGAACCTAATCTTAACACTAACACCAACCCTAAACCTAACTCTAAAACAACCCAAACCCTAAACCTAACCCTAAACCTAACACCCTAACACTAATTCTAACCCTATCCCTAACATTAACCTGACATTAACCCTAACACTAAATATAAAACTAAACCTAACACTAAACCAAACACTATACCACTTCTTACCCTATTCTGAACCCTAATTCTAAACCTAACCCCAAAAGTAACCCTAAAACTAATACTAACCCTAACCATAAGACTAACATTATCCCTAATCTAAACCTAAAATTAACCCTTACCCTAACCCTAATCCCAACACAAACCCTAACCCTAACCTAAACATAAAATAAACACTAACTCTGAAACTAAAACTAATCCTAAACCAAACCCTAAACCTATCACTAAACATAAACCTAACTCTAACCCTAATCCTAATCCAAATTTTAACACCAACCCTAATCCTAACTCTCACACTAACACTAACCCTCACCCTAATGCTAAAGCTAACACTAACCCTAACCCTAACCCTAACCCTAATCTTAACACTGAGCCTAATCCTAACTCTAAACCTAACACTTACCCTAATGCTAACACTAACCCTAACCCTAACCCTGACACTAACACTAACTCTAAATGTATCCCTAAACCTATCTGTAACCATTAACCTAACCATACTCCTTACCATATTGCTAATACTAATCCTAACCCAACCCCAAATTTAACCCTAAAACTAATCCTTACCCACACTCTAACAATAAACTATCCCTAATCCAAAACATAAAATTAACCCTTATCCTAACCCTAATACTATCACAAACACTAATCCTAACCAAAATCTAAAGTAAGCACTACCCCTAAACCTAACACAAATCCTAAACCTAACCCTTTTCCTAATCCTAACCCTAAACTTAACCCTAACTCTACCCCTAACACTAACCCAAATTCTAACACTAACCCAAATCGTAATTCTCACACTAACCATAACCCTAACCCTAATTTTATTCTAAAAGTAAACCTAAACGTAACCCTAAGCCTAACATTAACACTAAACCTAACCCTAACCCTAACACTTATCCTAAAACTAAACCTAACCATAAACCATAACCTAAATTCTAAAGCTAAAACTCTCAGTCTAACTCTAAACCAAACCCTAAACTATCTCTAATCCTAACTCTCACACTAAGCCTAACCCTAACCCTAATTGTAAACCTAAAACTAAACCTAAATATAAGCCTAAACCTAAACTTAACCTAAACCCTAAACCTAACCAAACACTAACGCTAACTCTAAAACTAACCCTAACACTAACTGTAACCCTAAAACTAACCCTAAATCTAACCTTAAACCTAAAACTAACCCTAAGACTCACCCTAACCCAAACAATAACACTAAACCTAACTTAATTTTAACCCTAATACTAACACTAAACTTCACCATAACCTTAACCCCATCCCTGTCACTAAGTGTAACCTTAATAATAAGCCTAACTCTAACCCATACTCTAACTTTAAAACTAAACATAACCCTAAAAATAACTCTAAATCTGAAACTAACACTAACCCTAAATATAACCTTAATAATAACCCTAATTCTATCACTAACTCTAACACTAACCCGTACCATAACAATGACACTAACCTTTCCCTAATGCTAATACTAAACCAAATACCAAACATAACCCTAACATTTCCATAACTCTAAACCTAACCCTATCACTAACACAAACCCAACCCCAAAACCTAACCCTAACTCTAATACTAAATCAAACCCTAGCCATATCTCTAATCCTTTCAGTAAACGTAACCCTAAAACTAACCCTAACCCTAATACTAACCCTAACCCTAACACTAAATCTTATCCTAACCCCAACCATAAATCTAACACTAAACCTAAAATTAACCCTTATCCTAACCCTATACTAATACTAACCTTAACCCTAACCATAACACAAACTCTAACTCTAAACTTACCCTAACCCTAACCATAAGCCTATAACTAGCCCTAACCATAACCATAACCCTAAACTTACACTAAACCTAACCCTAAGCCTAACCCAATCCCTAAAATAAACCCTATCCATAATTTCACCATAACAGTAACACTAACTCTAATTTTAACGTTCACCTTAGCACTAATAATTACCAAAACACTAAGCCTAACCAGACACTAACTAAGCTTGTCTCTAAATGTAACTCATATCCTAACACTAACCCTAAACCTAACCCTAACCCTAAACCTAAAAATAAACATAAAACTAATGGTAACACAAAACTAAAAGTAATCCTAACCCTAAACCTCAAACTAATACTAACATTAACAATAAAACTAACCCTAAGAATAAACATAACCCTAATTTTAACTTTAAACATAAACGTAACTCTAAACCTAAACCTAACACTACCCTTAACCCTAATCTCAATAATAAAACTAAACCTAACCTTAACACTAAACCTAACCCTAACCCTAACCCTAAGACTAAACCTAATCCTAATTCTAACATTAACCGTAACACTAACACTAACTCTAACACTTAACCTAACCCTAAACCTAATCATAAACTTAACATTAACCCTAAACATAGTCTTAACCATAACATTAACATGGACCCTAACCTTAATTCTAAAGTTAACCCTAACACAATCCCAAACCCTAAGTCCTACCCTAACCCATACACAAATTCTAACCCTCACTCTAAAATTAACCCCAACACTGACTCTAAAATTAACCCTATTTCTAACTCTCACCCTAACCCTCACCCTAAACCTAAAACTAATCCTAATACTACACATAAGCCTAATCCTTTCCCTTACCCTAACAATAGCTTTATCACTAAAACTAACACTAAAGCTAACCTTAACTGTTACTCTAAACCTAACACTAACCATAAAACTAAACCAAAATGTACTAACATTACCCCTAACACTAACACTAACACAAAAACCTAATGCTAACCATAGCCCTAATCCTATCAAAAACCCTAAACCTAACACTAACCCTAACACAACAACCTAATCCTAATGTAACCCTAAACTTAACCCTAACCCTAACACTAATTCTAACACTTAGCCTAACCCTAATCCTAACACTAAACCAAAAACTAAGCTTAAGTCCAACTCTAACCCTAACAGAAACACTAACACTAACCCTAAACCTAACCTTAAACCGAACACTAACCCTAACACTAACCCTAACATTAACCGTGACACGAACCCTAATTCTAAATGTAACCCTAAAACTAACACTAACCCTAAACCTAACCCTAATCCTTATCCTAAACCTAACCATAATTTTAACCCTAACCCCAAAACAAACCCTAAAGCTAATCCTAACCCAAATTCTAACACTAAACCTAAACATAAATCTAACCTTATCCCTAACACTAACCCTAACTGTAATTTTTACACAAACCCAAAACCTTAAACTAAACCTAAACCTAACCCTCACCCTAATATTAACACTAACCCTAATCATAACCCTAACAGTAACCCAAAACATAACCTAAAATCTATCACTAATACTAACCTTAACAATAATTTTAACTCTAAACCTGAAATTAAGTCTAACTCTAAATGTAACCATAAACCTAACACTAACCCTAACCCTAACCCTAATCTTTACCCTATACCTAAACCTAATCCTAACTCTAACCCAGAGACTAACCCTAAAAATAATCCTATCCTGAACACTAACACTAACCATATTTCTAATCCTAAACTTAAAAGTAACCGTTACCCTAAACTTAACCCTAACACAAACCCTAACCCTAACCTAACTGTAACTGAAACCTAACCCTAAACCTAAAACTAATCCTAAAACTAGCCCTAACACTAACCCTAACACTAAACCTAACTGTAACTCTAAACTTAACTCTAAACCAAACCCTAACACTAACCCTTAGTTTTAACTCTCACACTAATCCTAAACCTAACTCTAATTCTGAACCTAAAACTAAACCTAACCCTGTCTTTAACCCTAACACTAAACCTAACCCTAATACTAACACTAAACATAACCCTAATACTAACATTATCCCTATCCCTAAACATTACCTAATTCTAACAATAAACCTAAACTTAAGCCTGATCTTAACACTAACCCTAATCCTAAAAGTAAAACTTATCCTAAACCTAATACTAACCCTAAACATAACCCTAAAATTAACACTAACCGTGATCATAACACTAACCCTAAAACTAACCCTAATCCTATCACTAACACTAACCCTAAAACTAAACTTAATGCTATCACTAACCCTAACCTTAACACTAACACTAACCCTTAACCTAACACTAACCCTAACCCTATCCTAACACTAAAAGTAAAGCTAAATTAACTTTAATTTTAAACCTAAGAGTAAAACTAACCTTAAACTTAATCCTAACACTATCACTTTCAGTAACCTTAAGTATAACCCAAACTCAAACCCCCATCCTAAACCTAACCCAAACTTTAACCCTAACACTAACTTTAACCCTAACCCTATTTCACACCCTAATGTTAACACTAACCCTAACCCTAACCCTAACCCTAACCCTAACCCTAACACTAACCCTAACTTACCCTAACACTAAACATACCCCTAAACCTAACCGTAACCCTGACAATAACGCTGACACTAACCGTAATGATAAAACTAACACTACGCCTCACCATAACCCTAATACTTACCCTAACCCTAATCCTAACCATATCCAAAAACAACCTTAAAACTAATCCTAACCCAAACCCTAACACTAACCCTATTTCTAAACCTAAACCTAGAACTAACCCTTAACATAACCCTAAATCTAACACAAACTGTAACCCTAACTTAACCCTAAACTAAACCCTAACTCTTACCCTAACATAAATCCTAAACCTAAACCTAATCCTAACCCTAACCCTAAACCTAACCCTAACTCTAGCCCTAAACCTAACACGAATTTTAACACTAACCCTAATCCTAACTCTCATGCTAAACCTAAACCAAACCCTAACCCTAAAACTAACACTTATTCTATACTTAACACTACCAAAAACCTAACTAGAGTACTAAACCTAACATTAAACTAATCGTAACCCTATCCCTAAACCTAAACTTTATCCAAACTTGAACCCTAACTCTAACACTAAGCATAACCTTAACCTTAAAGCTAAACCTAAGCCTAGGACTAAATCTAAACTTTTATGCAACTCTAACTCTAACACTAACCCTAACACAAACCCTAAGCCTAACTTTAACAATAAACTTTAGCATCACCCTAACCCTAAAATTAAGCCTAAGTCTAACACTAACCCGAACCATAACACTAACCCTAATCTTAAAACTAAACGTAACTCTAACATTAATTATAACTGTGACAATAACCCTAAACATAACCCTAACCCTAATCTTAAAACTAAACTTAAACTGAAACCTAACCCTAATCCTATCCAAAACCGTGACCCCAACAAAATTCTTAACCATACACCTAACACTAACCTTAACCCGAACCATTATCCTAACCATAAACTAAAACAACATTTAAACCATTTTACCCTAACACTAACACTAGAGCTTATCCTAACCTTAAACCTAAACCTAACTCTAAGCCTGTCCCTAACCCTATTCCTAACATTAACTTGAATATTAACCCTAAACTTAACCTAACACTAACCCTAACCCTTACCCAAACACTAAATCTCACCCTAATCCTAACCCTAACACTAAACATTACCCTAAATCTACCCCTAAGGCTAACACTAACCCTTACCCTCATTGTAACCTTAATAGGACAAGTAACACTAAACCTAACCCTAAATTTAACCCTTACCCTAACACTAAACCTAACCATAACATAACTATAAGGATAACTTAAACCCAAACCCTAAACCTAAATCTAACCTGAATCCTAAAAATAATCCTATTCTAACCCTAATGTTACTCCTTACACTAAACCTAGATATAACCTTAACAGTAATACTGACTCAAACTTTAAGTTTCACCGTAACCCTAAACTTAACCCTAACCCTAAACCTAACCTAGCCATAAACATAACCCTAACCGTAATTGTAATCTTAACTCTAATAGTAAAAATAACCATAAACTTAACCATAACCCTAAACCTAACCCTAACCCTTATAATAACCTTAACAATAAACCAAGGCCTAACTCTAACACTAACCCTAAATATAAACCTAACAATAACCCTGACACTTATTTCATCGATTACCTTAAACCTAACCCTAAAACTAACCCTAACACAAACACTAACCCTAACATAAATATAACCCTAACCCTAATGCTTACCTTAACCCTAAACCTAACACTAATCCTAACCCTGACTCTAACTTTAACTGTAAAACTAACACTAAATCTAACACTAAACCTAACACTAACCCTTAACCTAACCGTAACACTAACCTTGATCCTAGCTCTAAAACTAACCCTAACCCTAACCCTAACTCTAACCCTAACACTAAAACTAACCATAACCACAAACATAACACTAATCCTAACACTCACCCTACCTCTCAACCAAACCCTAACTCTAACCTCTAACACTAACCCTAACCCTAAATATAACATTAACCCTAATCTCAATTTTATTTATTACCCTAAATCTAACCCTTAACCTAACACAAACCCTAACCCTAATACAAACCCTAACACAAACATAATTCTAACTCAAAACCTAACCCAAACACTTACCTAAAACTTAAACCTAACCCTTACCCTAACACTAATCCTAACCCTAACACTAATTCTAACCCTATCCCTAACCCTAATAGTAACAATAAACCTAAACCAAACCCTAGCGTTACTCCTAACACTAAACTTAACCTTAACCCTAATACTAACCCTACCCTTAACCTAACACTAAACCTATCAAGAACCCTAAACCTCAACTTAATTCTAATTGTAACCCTAATCATAAAACTAACTCTAATCCTAATTTCAACCCTTAATGTAACACTAACACTTACCTTAACCTAACCCTATCTCCAAAACTTACCGTAACCCTAAAACTAACACTAACCCTAACATTACAACTTACCCTAACTCTAACCATAACCCTAACCCTAACCCACAAACTAACACTAACCGAACCCTAACCCTAATTCTAAACGTAACACTTATCCTAACCGTAACCTTATCCATAACACCAAACCTAACACTTACCCTAACCCTAATACTAAAATTAACCTTAATTTTACCCTAACCATAAACTTAACCCTAACCTTTACTCTAACACTAACCATAAACCTAACCCTATCCCTAAATCTAATCATAACACTAACTCACTCCTAACCCTAACACTAACCCTAACCCTAACTCTACCCAACCCAACCATAACCCTAAACCTAAACCTAAACCCAACTCAAACACTACCCAAAACTCTAAGCCAAACCCTAACCCTAACACTAACCAAAACACTAACCATAGCACTATCCCTATCAGTAAACTTAACCTCATTTTATCCATAACCCTAAACTTAACTCTAAATATAACCATAACCCTAACACTTAAACTAACCTTATTTCTAACCCTAACACAAACACTAGATCTAAACCAATTTTTTACCCTAACACTAACACTAAACTTAACACACAAAAAAAACCTAATGTTAACCCTAACACTAAATTTAAGCCTAAACCTAACACTAACCTACATATTACCCTAACACTAAACCAAACAATAACCCTAAATCTAATCGCAACCCAAATCTTAACCATAACCCTAACCCTAAACATGACAATAATCCTTACACTAACACAAATCCTAACTCTAATTCTAACCCTAATCATATAACTAACACTAAACCTAACCCTAACCTGAACCCTAACACTAAACTATATCCTAACCCTAATTCTAAAACTAACAATAAATTAACCCTAACCCTAACACTAACCCTAACACTAAACCTAACTCTAACCCTAACCCTGGGTTAGGTTTGGGTAAGGATCCTAAACCTGACATGAACTTTGACTCTAAACGTAATCTTAAATATAACACTAAAAATAAACATAACCTAAGCCTAAACTTAACATAATCTCAAACCCTAACCCTAACCCTAAACCGAACCCTAACTCTAACACAAACCATAACCCTAAACCTAAACCTAAACTGTACTCTAACACTTACCCTAACTTTAATCCTAACACTAACCCTAGCCCTAAAAAACTAACTTAAATCTTATATTATCTTTGACCCTAACCTAACCATAACCCTAACCATAACCTTTACCTATCACTTACCCTAAATCTAACCCTAACACTAACACTATCCCTTACCCTAACTCTAACACTAACCCTACGGCTAATCCTAACCCTAAAACTAGCAATAACCCTAAACCTAACCCTAACCATAATTGTATCTGTAATCCTAACCTAAAATTGACCCTATTCCTTACCTTAACAAAAAAACTAAACCTAACTCTAAACCTAACACTAACAGTAACAATAACACTATCACAAACCCTAACCATAACCCTAACCTGAACAGTAACACTAAACAGTATCCTAACCCTAATCCGAAAGCTAGCCAGAAATTTAACTCTAACCCTAACAATACACTAACATATTCCTAACCCTAACCCTAATACTAGATACTAAACAAAACCCTAAACCTAATCTTAAACCTATCCATAAACATAACCCTAATCATAACTCTAACACTAACATAACACTGAACTCTAACCAAACCATAAACCTAAACCTAACTCTAACACTAAACCTAACACTAAACCATAACACATAACCATATCCCCAACACTAAACTTAACACTAACCAAAAACCATAACGAAAACTTAACCATAACCCTAACCATAATGCTAAATGTAACACTAACCCTAACACTAACACTAACTCTAACAAAAAACCTAATCCTAAACCTAACCATAGCTGTAACCATAGTAAATCCATAATCCTATTTCTAAACTTAACGATAACCCTAACATGAAACCTAACCCTCACCTAATGCTAACCCTAACCCTTACCCTAACCGTAACCCTAAGCCAAATACTAAACCTAACCCTAAGCATAACACTAAAACTAACACTAACGCTAACCTTAAACCTCACCCTAACCCTAACACTAACCCTAACTCTAACCCTAACATTAAAGTTAACACTAACACTAACCCCAACCCTAACCATGACATTAACTCTTATTTTATCATAACCCTAAACCTAACAATAAGCCTAAACCCAACCCAAATCCTGACACTAATTCTAAGCCTAATCAGAAACCTAAAACAAAAAATAACACTAAAACTAATCCTAACCTTAATACTAATACTAACCCTAAACCTAACCCTATCCCTAACACTAACACTAATGATAATCTTAACCCTAATTCTAACACTACCCATAAACCTAAAACTAAACCTAACCCTAAAACTAACTTAACACTTACCCTAACATTAACCCTAAACCTAAGTTAACACTTACCCTAACCTTAACCCTAAACCTAAGTTAACACTTACCCTAACCTTAACCCTAACCCTAACATTGATTGAAGCCCTAAACCTAATCCTAACCCTAACACTTACCCTAACCCTAACCGTAACCCTAAACCTTACACTGTTTCTAACTCTAGACATATCCCTAAACCTAACACTAACATAAACTTTAATCCTAACCCTATTTCTAAAACTAATCCTAACCCTAATCCCAAAACTAACTCTAAAACTAATCCTAACCCTAACCCTAACACTAACCTGTACCCTAAATCCAAACCTAAAACTTATGCTTACCCTAACCCTAACCCTAACACAAATCCAAACCCTAAACTAACCATAAACTAAACCCTAAGCCCAATCCTAAAACTAAATCTAACACTAACCCTAACCATAAACCTAAACCTAACTCTAACCCTAACCTCACCTTACTCAAAACCCTAGCAATAATAATAATCCAAAGTCTAATATTAATGCTAAATCTAATGCTAATTCTAAACCTAACATTAATCCTACCCATAACCCTAACCCTAACCCTAAAACTAACCCTAACCTTAAACCTAAAAATAAATCTAAACCTTACCCTAAACCTAACCCTAACCTAACACTAACCCTAACAGTAAACATAATCCTAATACTAACCATAAGCCTAACCAAAATGATAACCCTTACTGTAACCCTAACCGCAACCCTAACACTAACCTTAATCCTCAGCCTATCCCGAACCGTAAACCTAAGCTTAAACCTAAAGCTTATCCTCTTCATAACAATAACCTTAACCCTAATCGTAACAAAAACTCTAACCCTAACTTAAACTTATCACTACCCCTAACTCTAACCCTAATACTACCCCTAAGCCTAACACTAAAATTAACCCAAAACCTAACCCTAACACTAACACTAACACTCCAAAAATCCTATCACTATCCTTAACCCTTAACCTAATACTTACCCTAACCCTAACAGTAATCCTAAACATAACATGAAACCTAAACTTAACCCTAAAACTAACACTAAACTTAAATCTAAACCTATCCCTAAACATAACCCAAAACATAACTCTGAACCTTACTCTATCATTAATCCTAACCCTAACCCCATGTCTGACTCTAACACTAACCTCAACACTAACCCTAACCTTAAAACTAAAACTTAACAAAACCCTCTCCCTAACCCTAAACCTAATTCTAATTCTAGTGTAAACAGTAACAATAACAAAACCCTAACCCTAACCATAATCCTGACACTAACCCTAACTCTAACCATAACTTAAATGTAACACTAAATCAAAATCTAACTCTAACCCTAACCCAAAAACGAACCCTATACCTAACCCTAACATAAACCCTAATCCAAACCCTAACTCTAAAACTAACTCTAATTCTAAATCTAACCCTAACCCTATTCTTAATTCTAATACTAGCACTAAATTTACCACTAACCCTAACACTAACAATAACCCTAACATTATGCCTAAACCTAAAACTAACCCTGACCGTAACACTAAACCTAATAAAAAACTTAACCCTAACCCTAATGCTAAGCCTAAAAATCACCCTAACCCTAACCTAACACTAACCTTAACACTAACCCTGACCCTAAAACTAAACCTTATCCTAAGCACAACCCTAACTCTAACACTAACCCTTACATTTACCCTAACCCTAATGCTAACCCAACCCTATTCTTAACTGTAACACTAACCATAACCCTAAACATAAAAGTAAACATTACACTAATCCTAACCCTAAGCCTAACTCTAACTCTAACAAAAACCCTAACCCTAAACCTAGCCTTAACACTAATACTAAACCTAGCCCTAATTCTAATGATAACCCTAACACTAACCCTAACCAAAACCCTAACCATAACAAGACACTATCCCTAACTCTAAAGTAACCTTAAACCTAACACTAACCCAAAACCTAACCTAACCCTATCACTAAGACTAACCCTAATCTTAACCAAAACCCTAAACCTAATCATAACCTGAACCCTAAAAGTAAACATAACCCTAACTATAAATATAATAAGACTAAACTTATCCATAAAACTAAACTTAACCCTAACACTAAACCTGAAACTAATTCTAACTTTAACCCTAAGCATAACAATAAACCTAACCATAACATTAACCCTAACCCTAATCCTAACACTAAACCTAACCCTAACACTAACACTAAAAATAAAACTAAAACAAACCCTAAGACTAACCCAAACCCTATATCTAATACTTATACTAACACTAATCATCACAATACTGTTACACTAATCGTAACCCAAATACTAACCATAAACCTGACTCTAACTTTAACTCTAACTGTAAGCTTAAATCTAACACTAACCCTAAACCTAACCTAACCCTAAACCTAACAGTAATTCTAACCCTAACCATAACCCTAATCCTAACTCTAACAGTAACCCTAACCCTAACCCAAACTTAAAACTAACCCTAACCCTAAACCTAATCATAACTCTAACACTAACCCAAACCCTAACTCTAAAAATACCCTAACACTAAGCCTAACAATAATTCTAACCCTAATATTAACACTAACCCTATCACTAACCCTAAACCTAGAACTAACTCTTACCCTAATTCTAATCCTAACCCAACACTAACCCTAATTCTAACGCTAAGTCTAAACCTAACTAAACCTTAGTTGAATCATAACCATAATAAAAACACTAAACCTGTACCTAACCCTAATTCTAAACCTAAAACTAACCCTAAACTTAACTCTATATCTAACCCTAAAACTAACACTAAACCTACCCTAAACATAAACCTAAACTTAATACTAACACTAGCCCTAACACTAACCCTAAACCTAAACCTAACACTAACCCTATCCGTAACCCTAACCCTAACACAAACCATAACACTAAACTAAACTTAAACTAAACCCTTAGCCTAACCCTAAAACTAAATCTATACCTAACCCTAACCCTAAGCCTAACTCTAAACCTAAACCTAAGCGTAACTGTAAACATAAGCCTAAACCTAAACATAACACTAACCCGAACACTAACTCTAATCCTAACTCCAAACCTAACCCTAATCCTTACCCTCATTCTATCTCTAACCCTAACTCCAACCCTAACACTAACGCTAAACCGGACACTAATTCTAAACCTAAACCTTACCCTATTCCTAATCCTAACCCTAACACTAAACCTAACCCTAATTCTAAGCCAAAGCCTACCAATAACCTTAACCCCATCCCTAAACCTAACCCTAACCATAACCCTAAACCTACCTGTAATCCTAAAACTAACCCTAACCATAACCCTAAACCTAACACTATTTTTTAACCTAACCTTAATTCAAAACCAAACTGTATCCATAACACTCACCCTAACACTGAAAATAACCTCAACCCTAACATTATATCTAACATTAATCTTAAACCTAACATTATCCCTAACACTAACTTTAACAATAATCATAACCCTAACACTAACCAAATCATAACCCTAACCCTATCTTTAACACTAACCCTAATACTAACCGTAAACATAACCCTATCCCTAACAGTAACCCAAACTCTACTCTAAACCTAAAAATAAACCTAACCATTACCCTAAACTTTACCGTACCCTAACCCTTACCAGAACACTAAAGCTAACCCTAAAAATAACCATAACACTAAACCTTACACTAACCCTTGCCCTAACCCTAACCCTATGAATAACCATAACCCTAAACCTAACCCTAAACCAAAGACTAAACCTAACCCTAAACCTTTCTGCAACCCTAACTCTAACCCGAACCCTAACACATAAACTAAGACTAACACTAAAAATAAACCTAAAACTAACACTACCCCTAAACCAAAACATAATACTAAGCCTAAAGCTAACCCTAAAAATTACATTAACACTAATCCTAAAACTAAACCTAAAATTGACACGAATTCTAACTGTAACCATAACCCTAACACTAACACTAGCACTAATTCTAACACTATCACTAACCCACAACCTAACCCTATTCCTAACCCTAACCAAAAGGCTAACAATAAAAATACTCTTAACCCTAAACTCTAACTCTAACCTTAACCATAATCCTATCTCTAACCTAACCATAAAATTAACCTATTTCTAATCCTAACACTAACACTAAAACTTACCCTAACCTTAACCCTAAACTTTTTCTAACCCTATCACTAACCCTATCCCTAACACTAACCTGAACATTAACTCTAAACCTAAACCTAACCCTATACCTAAACCTAAAACTCACCCTAACTGTATTCCTAACTCTAACACTAAACCTTACGCTAAACCTAACCCTAACATAAATCCTAACCTTTACCAAAATACTAAACCTAAAACAAACACTAACACTAAAACTTGTGGTGAGCCGTTTCTGTGAACTGTGGCCGCCATTACAAGATGGCGCTGGTTTCCCCTGTAGTCTGTGACAAACAACTCCTTATCAGAATGAGTTGGCACGCTGTGACTTGGCACCCTATGAGAAAAGTCCACGTGGCAGTTGTGCATTGGGGCTTTATCTGCTTTATTAAGGCTGGGGCACACGGGAGTAGGAGTAGTGGCAGGAGTAGTAGCAGTAGAAGTAGTGGCAGGAGTAGTAGCAGTAGAAGTAGTAGTAGGAGTAGCAGTAGAAGCTAAAAGACATGTCAATACAAAGGCCTGAATAAACAGCTGAAAGAAGAAAAAGTATCAAGGACCTGAATAAACTGCTGAGAGAAGATTCCCGAGTTGCGTCTTCCTTGCGGGCAAGGGGTCGCGACAAGTGGCGCCAAGACCCGGGAACCAGAACTTTCAGTCAGTCAGGGGTGGTGCACCAGTTAGTCCCAGGTAAGTGGGATCTGCGATCAAAGCAGGGATAGTCCCAGTAAGTGGGATCCGCGTCCAAAGCGGGGTCAGCTCCTCTACAAAGAAAGAGAGAGCCTCATATTTATTGCAGCTGCACTGTGTACTTTCACTTTTGTTTTCTGTGTTTCTTTTGTTGTGTCATTTCGCTTTTGTTTTTTGTGTTTCTTTTGTTGTTGTGTCCTCTGTAGATAAAGAGAGAGCGGGGGAAAAAATAAATAAATAAATAAGACGCTCCTCTGTAGATAAAGAGAGAGCGGGGTTTTGTATTTTCACTTTCTTTATACTGCTTGGAACAGTATGGGTGCTACTCCCTCAAGCCCAATTTTGCTGGCCTTGGACGGGTTACTGCGTTCTAAGGGACTTAAAGTGAAGCAGTGCACATTACAGGGGTTTTTAGAAGAGACTGACTCTGTAGCTCCTTGGTTTGCTTTTTCAGGGAGTCTCACAATTCCCAGTTGGGACAAATTAGGGAAAGATCTGGATTTCGCTTACAAACAAGGAACTTTAAGGGGCGGTACAATTCCACTTTGGAAATTAGTGAGGGAGTGTATAATGGATGGTAAATGCCAGAAAGCTGTGAGCGAGGGTCAGGCTGTTCTTGAGCAATTGCATGAAGAAAAATCGGAGGGGTCACATAGCGAGGTAGCAGAAAGTCTTAGGAGTAAGAGGGGTGAAAAGATAAGGGAGTCTGAAGTTAAACAGAGGAGAAGGCTCTATCCGGACTTGACTGAGTTAAAAACTCCCAAGGACACAAGTAGCTCGGACAGTTCTGAGGAATTAGATCCACCCTAGCCGCTCTCAACCCCGCCTTCTCATCTTCCCCCTCCCTATCAGGCCCACAGAAAAGTCTTAATTGACCTTCTCCAGAATATTCACCATGGCTTATTTTAGGACTTTCAGCAAAAGAATCTCTACAAAAAGGTTTAATGTAGATAAACTTCCTATTTTCATGTTGCCCTGTTTTATTTGGCTACTGTCTGAAAAAATCAGCATTCCAGGCACTGGACACTCCCTTACTAGTTTTTCACAAAAATATGTAACAAGGCCTCTGGCCTTGAGCTGGGCTTCACAGTGCTGACTACATTTCTAAGATAAGGGAGTTACTAACTGGGCTCCATGGTAACAGCTGGCAGGAGGAAGAATTGGAAAGGGAGATAGAGGAACTGGAGGGTCGATTGAAAAAGTCAAGATTTAAAGCACCTACAGCCCCGATCGCTGTCACGCTCTCTCCTTATAACCCCGATTGGGACAAGGACAACCCCAGAAGGCTGGGGGGTGTTCAGTGGCAGCCTAAGACGGCCCAAACTTCCCAGTAATTGAAAACTTGGATGCCGATGGACAGCCGGCCAGAGTACATGTTCCTTTAGCCTTTAAGGATATTAAACAACTAAAGGAGGCAGTTACTAATTACGGATCCCATGCCCCCTTTACATTGACTCTCTTCGAGTCTTTCTCTGCCAATCAGCTGACACCTAGTGACTGGCAACAGCTTTGCATGGCTGTGTTGTCCGGAGGGGATTTTTTGTTGTGGAAAAGTGAAAATCAAGAGAGGTGTCGCGAGCTAGCCCGAGTCAATCAGGACGCCGGCTTCCCACGGCATAACCTTGAAATGTTAACAGGCTTGGGACAATATGCTATCATAAATCAACAAATTAATTATAATCCTGGGGTCTATGCTCAGATAGCTACAGCAGCCATTTAGGCTTGGAAGGCTCTACCTATTTCAAATGCTAAAACAAAAATTTCAAAAATTGCTCAAGGACCCTCTGAGCCTTATTCTGACTTCCTTGCCTGATTGATACAGGTAGCAGAAAAAATATTCCCTAACTTGGAACAAGCCATGCCAGTCATTAAGCAATTGGCTCTTAAATATGCAAATTCCTATTGCCAAAATGCCATTAAATCTACCAGAGCAAAGAGTGTTGATGACATGATTCGAGCTTGTAAGGATATTGATGGAGCTCATATTACAGGACAGGTTCTGGCCGCTGCCCTCAAAACGGAAACAGGGGCCCGGCCGGGGCCCCGGAAGCCTAGGTGTATGGGGCAATCCAGGGACGGAATGGTACCCCGGGGAGTGGGCGACTTCGTCACCTCCCAGGGACCAACCCCTTTCTATCTGTAGACTCCCTAGGGGAATGCCAGGAAGTACAGGATGTACAACTGCAACCGCAGGTCGCAGAGACAGAACAAGCTGCTACCGCAGTAAGATCTTGGCCAGGCGGGGGAAAATGCAGACAAAATCAAACAAAATACAATCGGCTAAGAAAACTTGGAGAACTTTTGCCCTGAAAATGGGCACCAGACTCCATGTTGTTTGCATCACCATGGTAACCATGGGGTGCCTGGCCGGCATAGCTGCTTCCTGGTCCCACCTCCCACACTTTTGCGGGCTTCTGATTGGTTCTTCCACAGTCACTCAGACAGGACTTCTGGTCCCGCTTTCCAGCCACTAACCTGTACTGCTGTGTTTCAGGTTTCTACCGGAGCTGCTCAGAGCCTGTATTTTTTTTTACAAAAAAATGCCTACCTGTAAATGCTAATGAAAGATATCTTTTTCAGACAAAATTTAATTCCACAGGTTTCTATGTTACAGTCCTAAATTTAAGCTAGTTCTAAGTTAAATAACCTGACTTTTTCTCTATAGTTGTGTTACTAAATAATGTTCTATTGATGGGAGATATCAAATATGCTTTCTTTATATTTTACTTTTAATTTTGGAGGTTATGAGGATGCATTTGCTCGCCACAGGAACAAGCCGGCAAAGTTCCTGTGATGACCAAAAAATCCTTATTTTCATTGCTAACTATAAAAATAAAAATGTATACTCAAGGATCTTATTTCAGTTACATCAAGTGACGTCACATAGAAGAGTGCACTCCTAGTTAAAAATAAATTTAAATGGATCCAAATATTTTAAGACCACGTGGTTACATAAAGTTAATACAATTATAAGTCATATTCTTATTCTTAATATATATATATATTTTAGATATTTAGATAACCTATATTTGTTAATCTATAAATTAATTAGTACATGCCTAATTAATTAGTTAATATATATTTGCCTAATTGTTTTTCTTCAACAGAAAACCCATAATTTATGTTTTATATTTACATTTATCAGATACTCTGTTTTTTCAGTTACAGATATTTGAGATAAATGTGTTTACTATAAATTTGCTTTTCAGTAAAAATACAATCAAGTAATTTCTAAATCTCAAAGTAGAATTAATCAACACATTTTATCTGGGATTTTGGCTGCTAATCAAAGGATAGAGTTACTTCAAGTTCAAGTTGAGGAATTGTCTGACCTAGTACATTTGGGTTGTATTGATCAAGGAGCACATTTATGTACAACCTCTGTCAGATTTTATGATTCCAGAAATGCCTCATGCATCATTGGAGAGTATCTATCCGGAACCTGGTCCATGGAAGCAGAAAACTTGATCCAGTCTCAACTAACTCAGATTGCTGTTTTGAATAGCACCCATGTCGATCCAGTGACCTTGAGTCAATTCACCACTTGGATATTTTGGATATCTTCTGCCTTTTCCTTTTTTAAGGAGTGGGTGGGAGTAGACATTTTTGGTACTATGTGTTGCTTTGGTGTGATTCTCTGCTTGTGGTTTCTCTGTCGCCTCAAGGCCCGCAGTGCTCACGATAAGGCTATGATCATACAAGCTCTTGCTGCTTTAGAAACTGGCAACTCGCCACAAGTCTGGCTTGTGCATCTTAAACAGTAAACCTTTGACATGGTCGTTGCACCCCAAGTTACATTGCACTGGGATCGACATGTCCTTCTTTTGTCACTCTTCTAATGCTGGAACTTCTACCATATCTTTCCTCTGTGCATACCTCTCCTCCCTGCCTTTCTGCACTAGGATCTTTACTAACTAATCTTACGGTTCAACTACACCTGCCATTTGATGGTGATGGTCATGGGTCCTGTTTATGGAAGCGGTTACCATGACAATGTCCTGTTGGCCACAACATGCTGAGCTGATCTTGTAGTACCCAGTGACGGGCAACTTCCACGCTTGCACTGCAACCTAAGACAGGGGAATGGGGCCTCCCCAGAGACGGGTAAGCAGTGCAGGGGCGGTGGACGACCTAAGACAGGGGCTACTTGATTCCCTTTGACATGCAATAAACAAAAGAGGGGAACTTGCTGATAGCAGGCCTTCCCTGGCCCCCGGGGCCCAGCCCCCAATTCCTTGTTCTGCATGTCGAAGTGGCCAGCTCACTAGGCCTCCTGTTTTTCCGCCTGAGACACATGTATTCCACGGGAACGTCTTGGCCTTTATCTAACAATGGCAGATGTCACGACCGAATTTCTCCCCCTTTCTACTGTCCGTGCCTTTCTTTCAGGGTGCTGCCAACTTGTTTGTCGTCGTATTTCTAATCAGTCACAGTTCAGCCTCAGCTGTCCCCCTTCGTCTACCATCTTCACGATACAGGATGCGAGGCAAGGCACTGCACTTGAGTGATCCACTTGAGTGGACCTCAAGGGGAGCATGTCCTATTGCATGCGGGTTTGACATCCACGCCCCGCCCCACGAAAAAAGGCGTCGGCTGATATGGCCTCAGGTTTGGGGAAGGGCCCTCCTTAAGGCTGGGCCATACTATGCAGCCACTTCTGCACAGTGGGATAGGACCTCTACTCTCGCCTGTATTGTCGTAATAAAACAAAAAAGGGGGAACTGTGGTGAGCCGTTTCTGTGAACTGTGGCCGCCATTACAAGATGGCGCTGGTTTCCCCTGTAGTCTGTGACAAACAACTCCTTATCAGAATGAGTTGGCACGCTGTGACTTGGCACCCTATGAGAAAAGTCCACGTGGCAGTTGTGCATTGGGGCTTTATCTGCTTTATTAAGGCTGGGGCACACGGGAGTAGGAGTAGTGGCAGGAGTAGTAGCAGTAGAAGTAGTGGCAGGAGTAGTAGCAGTAGAAGTAGTAGTAGGAGTAGCAGTAGAAGCTAAAAGACATGTCAATACAAAGGCCTGAATAAACAGCTGAAAGAAGAAAAAGTATCAAGGACCTGAATAAACTGCTGAGAGAAGATTCCCGAGTTGCGTCTTCCTTGCGGGCAAGGGGTCGCGACAAAAACTAACCCTAACTTTAACCCTAAACTTAATACTAATCCTAACAGTAACCCTAACCATAACACTAAACCTAACTTTAAGCCTAAAACTAAATTTAATCTTATATCTAATTCTTATCTTAACCCTAACCATAACTTTAACTCTTACACTAACCGTAACCCTAATACTAACCATAAACCTGACTCTAACTTTATCTGTAAACATAAACCTAAACTTAACACTAACCCTAAACTTAACCTAACCCTAAACTTAACAGTAATTATAACCCTAACCCTAACCATAAACCTAACCCTACCTCTAAAACTAACCCTAACCATAACCCAAACTTAAAACTAAACCAAACCATAAACCTAACCATAACTCTAAAACCAACCCAAACCCTAATCCTAACACTTAACCTAAACCTAAAATTATCCATAACCCTTAACAAAACCATAACCCTAGCCCAAACTTAAAACTAAACCAAACCATAAACCTAACCATAACACTAAAATTAACCCTAATCCTAACACTAAACCTAAACCTAAAATTATCCATAACCCTTAACAAAACCCTAACCCTAACCCTAACCCTTACATAAACCCTAACCCTAACCAAACCATAACCCTAATGCTAACCCTAATCCTAAACCTACCACTGAGTGTAACCCTAAACCTATCCATAACCCTAAACCTAACCCTAAACCTATCCCTAACCCTAACCCTAAACCTAGCAATAACTGTAACACTAACCCTAACACTAACCCTAACCTTAATCCTAACATTAACCCTAACCATAAACCTAATCCAAAACCTAACCCTAAGAGTAAAACTAATTCTATCCAAGACCCTTACTTTAACCCTAACCATAACAGCAAACCTCACCCAAACCTAATTCTAAACCTAACCATAAACATAACACTAAGATAAATCTAACCATAACACTAACCCTAACACTAAAACTAACCTTAAGGCTAACCTTAACACTAAAAATTACCCTAACCCTATACCTAACCCTAACCCTAACACTATCTATTCTTCTAACCCTAAAATGAACTCACTCCTACCGTAACCTTAATCATAACCCTAACCTTAACCCTAACATAAACTCTAACTCTAAATTTATACCTAAACCTAACACTAATCCTAAACCTAACCCTAATCCTTACCTTAAATATAACCCTAACCCTAATTCTAACCTTCATCCCAAAACTAAAACTAACTCTCATTCTAATGATAACCCTAATCTTAAAGCTGAAGCTAAACCTAAACCTTAACCTAACCCTAACAATAACCCTACCCTAATTCTAAAAATAACAAAAAACCTATCACTAAACCTAACACTAATCTTAACACTAAACCTAATCCTAACCATAAAATTAACACTAACTCAAACCCTAACCATAACCTTAACATAATCCAAACCCTAACATAACCGAAACCCTAAACTAACTGTAACCCTAACACTAACACTAATCCCAACCCTAAATGTAACCCCAATTTTATCTACAATCCTAAACCTAACACTAACACAAACACTACCCTCACCTAACCCTAACTTTACAGCAAACACTAACCCTAAACCTAGCCCTAATTTTAACACTTACATTAAACTTAAACCTAAGCCTAACCCTAAACATAATACTAATTTAACTCTAATCCTAACACTAACCCTAAGACTAAACCTAACCCTAATCCTCAGGTTAATCCTAACACTAAACATAACCTTAACCCTAACCCTAATACTATCCCTAACTTTAATTGTAACCCTAAAATAAACACTAACTCTAACCTTAACCCTAACCCTAATACTATCCCTAACTTTAATTGTAACCCTAAAATAAACACTAACTCTAACCTTAACTCTAACACTAACCCTAACCCACAACTTAACCCTAATCCAAACCCTAACCTAAAATTAAACCTAAACCTAATCTTAACCCTAATATTAACACTAAACATAACCCTAACCCTAACTCAAATATTAACCCTACCACTATCACTAAATTCAACCCTAAATCTAACCCTAACCCTAACCTTAACCCTAATACAATATCTCCCAACCCTAAGCCATACTCAAACTCTAAAACTAACACTAATCCTAACCCTAGTTCTAAATCTAATACTAACCCTAACACTAACCCTAACACTAACCCTAACCATAAACCTAACACTAAATCTTACACTATCCCTCACCCTAACCCTTAAACTAACCCTAATATTATCCCTAAAACTAACCCCAACCCTAGCACTAACACTAACCCTAACACTAAAACTAACCCTAACTATGACCCTAATCCTCAATTTAACCCTAATTAGAACCCTAATTCTAAGCCTAACCCTAACACTAAACCTAACAGTGACCCTAACCCTAATACTAAACATAATCCTAACCCCAACCCTAACTGTAACACTAAGCCTAACCATAACTGTAACCC
This sequence comes from Urocitellus parryii, assembly GCF_045843805.1. Taxonomy (NCBI): domain Eukaryota; kingdom Metazoa; phylum Chordata; class Mammalia; order Rodentia; family Sciuridae; genus Urocitellus; species Urocitellus parryii. Next base: position 121,970,669 of record NC_135535.1, on the reverse strand, counting down.
TAACCAAATCCTAAACATAACCCTAACTATAAAACTAACCCTAAACCTAGCCATAACTTCAAACCTTACACTAAACCTAAACCTAAGCCCGTCCTTAACTCTGAGAATAAACCTAACTCTGAACCTAACCCTAAGCCTAAGACTAACCCTCAACCTAATTTTAATGTAAACCCTAAGAATAAACCTAATCCTAATCCTAACCCTAACTTTGACACTAAACCTAACTCTAACCATAACCCTAACCTTAACCCTAAACTGAATCCTAACCCTAATACTAAAAGTAACCCTAACCATAACCTTAATCAAAATAATAACACTAAACATCACTCTAAAACTAACACTAAGCCTAATGTTATCTCTAACATTAACCGTAATACTAACCCAAACCCTAACACTAACCCTAACACTAAAGCTAACCATAACCCTAATCCTAACCCTAACAATAACTCTAAACCTAACATTAACACTAATATTATCATTAAATATAACCCTAATACATTACCTTATCCTAATCCAAGCCTAATATTAACACTAAGCCTAACACTATTTCTACCCATAATTCTAACAGAAACCTTAACCCTAACCTAAAACTAACCCTAATCTTATACCTAACATTAACCATAAATATAATCCTAACCCTTACCCTAAACCTAACCCCAAGCCTAAACCAAAACTTAACACTAAACCTAAGCCTATTTCTAATGTTGACACTAACATTATCCTTAATCCAAACCATAACCCTAACCAGACAGAAACCCTAACTCTAACCACAACCCTAAACCTAAAATTAAATCTCAATCTGAACCTAACCCTAACCCTATGACTAATCCTAACACTAATCCTAACCCTAAAACTAAAACTAAACCTAAGTGTAATCCTAAAACTAATACTAACACTAAACCTAATACTAACACTAACCCTAACACAAAATCTAACTCTAAAACTAACTGTAACTCTTAACACTAAACCTAACCCTAACAATTAACCTAAAACTAATCCTAACAGTCAACCTAACCATAGCACAAACACTGACACTAACCAAAAGCCTAAACCTAATCCTAACACTAACACTAACCTTAACCCTAACAATAACTGTAAATATAATTCTTAACCTAACCCTAACCCTATTACTAATGCTAACTTTATTTTTAACCCTAATTCTAAAACTAAACCTTACCCTTATTCTAATCCTAACCCTAAACCTAATCTTAACTCTATCACTAAGCCTAACCTTTATTAAAACTAAATTTAATCCTAACCCTAATCCTAACACTAACCCTAACAATAATTTTAACCCTAAATATAAAATTAACCGTAACCCTAATTCTATCAGCAGCCCTAACTGGAAACCTAATCATAAACCTAATCCTAAATGTAACCCTAAACTTAAACCAAACCTAAAACTAACATAAACCCTTACCCTATCTCTAACACTTACCCTAACTCTAAACCTAACCATAACCTTAACACTAACTCTAACTCTAACCCTAACACTAACCCTAAACTTAACACTAAACCTAATCCTCACCCTAACCCTAACAATAACCCTAACCCTAACGCTAACCCAAACCCTAACACTAAGCCTGTCCCTAACCCTAACACTTATACTAACAATAACTTTCACAGTCCAGCTGGGCAAAATAACCAAGAGATGACAAGCAACTGTGAAGGTTGAAGTGGGAACTACTTTATTGAAGAACAGCAGAGGTATATATATCTAACTGATTTCATACAGCTTAACTCAATCAGCATCATCCAATCATACCATTGCTCCCATACAGATACAGCATCAGCCAATAAAGAGTTCCCACCATCTTGATGGATCGGTGGCATTGCCTCAAAAACCACTCCTCCTGGCAAACTGCCAGGCGCCATCTTGACTAGATCATGGCCTCCAACATCTCCCCCTTTTTGTTTTATTAAACAACAAGTATGTGGTTTAGGGACCCTGCCTGTCTTAGGTAGTCCAATAATACATATGGTCCTTACTCTTCACTGGATGGTCTGACCTCAAATTGTCAGCCTCCTTGCTTAGGTTGGTACCATTGTAATTGGATCTTACCTGTCTTTGACTATTGGCCCAATATATTTAGCCATACTTGAGGATCTTGTCCTGTTTCTAGGGACATCATGGTCTGTTTAATGACCATTGTGGTGTCTTATTGTTGTCTGTGTAATTTACACAAATACCATAAACAACCTGCCATAAGCAGAAGGAGGAGAATAAAAAATGCCACAATTCCAGGCCATTGACGGCTCAAAGTGAGAAACCCTTGGAAAAAATTGTACCACTGATAACACCGTTGGCAAAGACACCCTGGTACTATTAAGAGTTACAATTTGTTGTCTCAATAGATTAGTTAAATTATGAAACTTTACATACCATTTGCCATTAAGCACGGCTCCTAGTTATCTGGAAAGATCTGCTGCTCCAGAAATATTATCATAATGCATTGAAGTGATATACAGTCCAGGTAAGTTCTGTAAGCAGCTTAAAGCAGAAGAATCCATTAATATGTCTATATCTTCTTGAAGTAAATCAAATCTCTGGTTGAGCATCAGAATTCAATTTCAAAGATGATCATTAATAATATTTTGTGTTTGTAAAGCTTATACTACTTGTTGAGTTACATTATTTATTGATGCAGCAGTTTGTACAGTTTGTGTGATAGCTATTGCAGAAGCTGCAGCAGCAGCAGCAGAAACAAGAGCAGCTGTGATGGTGGTAGCTGTAATTCCAAAGTCTCGTTTGGTCTTCAGTAATACTGAAAATTCTTCTATTTTTGTCTTCACTGGCACTGGGATGAAGGTAGGAATTCCGGCAATGATGGCTAAAAAAAATTGTGTAGCATTCCAGTAGGCACTAAGAAACAATTTTCTGAAAAATGTAGCACAGTATCCTGAAAAGAATTATTAAATATAATGAAATGGAAAGGTGAAAGTAAACAAACAGGTGTTTTGTTCACATTTTAAAACAATCATTGTAAATTTCTGAATTTAGACATCAACATTTTATTAGTTTTCTTTGAACCCCTAGAAAAACTTCTAAGCTTAATGTTAAAGACATTTCACTTTCATCTGTCTACCCAATTTAAATTGAACTCTTTAAATCACGTGAATAAAAGATATTTGGATAAATATATTTTTTTTAAATTTTTCATGAGCGCTCCTCATATATCTGCCAATTTTCATATGATGTGTGTGATATATGGACATACACACTTAGAGACATACAACACATAACACAAGGGTGCACACATAAAGGCCTTATAGCTTTTCACAGGTGAATTCCCCATAGCAAAGTTTAAAAACTCCACAGTTGATAAAAAAAAAAATAGAACTGATCAGAAAAACATTAACCTAGGTCTGTAGGATGAAAATTATAAGCTCAAAAAATAAAACAGAACTCCATAACATGGGAGAGGGCATAATAAAATAGATATAGAAAAAAAGCATCCTGGGTATCACCTGGGTTTGACTCTTCTTTTGATATTCCATCTTTCTTTTTGTAACTTGCATATGGGATTGAAGGTATTCCCACAAGTAAGCCTCAAGGTTTTTTACATTTGAAATAGGCCTGAATGGTACTCATTATTCATTAGCCTCCAAGTATTGGAAAACCATTGTCACAGAAGTAAGGATAGCTAAACTAGAGTTCTGGATGTCAGCTGTTATGGATTTGAGACAAATCATCTTGTTTTTGGTCTGTAGAAATTGCTTTAGTTAGTCTTTCAGGAATCCAAACAAAGCATATTCAAGGGATATTATAGCATTAACTATATATTGACTGTCAGAAAATAAATTAAATACGCATTCTTTAATCCTCACAAAAGATTGTAATACTGCATTAAGCTCTACCTTTTGAGCTGATTGTTTGGGTACTAAAAATGTAAAAGCTTGAGCAGGGGTAACTACAGCTGCTTTACCATTATTTGACCCATCAGTAAATATTATTGGTGCATTCATGATAGGTGTTTTTCTTGTCATTTTTGGAAAAACTAAATATTATTGGTGCATTCATGATAGGTGTTTTTCTTGTCATTTTTGGAAAAACTAAATATTATTGGTGCATTCATGATAGGTGTTTTTCTTGTCATTTTTGGAAAAACTAAAGGAAGTGAGGACCAAAAAGACAACAAAGGATAGATGGTAAGTGGTTATTAAATGAACAAATAGATTTGCACATGATTATTGCCCAAATATTTGACTCATTAGCTAACTCATCAATTCAGTCAATAGTATATTGAGTAATAATTTTATTAGGAGAAATTCTAAACACTACCTTTGCTGCTTTTATTTTTTTGAGTATTAATCATCCCACAGCCTCAAGATATCTAGTAAGAATAGTGTTAGGAGAATAAGATAAATGTATCCATAATAACAGAGCTTCTTGCCAAAATACTCCTGTAGGAATATTTTCAGTCGATAATGCAATAAATAACAGAGGAAAACTTATATCAATTCTATCCAGATGCATATTTTCCATATATGTTTCAATGAGTTTTAATGTTTTTCCCACTTCAGGCATTAACATACAGGGTAAATTTGGATCCAATGGACCTTTTAAGATATCAAATAAAGGTCCCAATTCTCCTGTTGTTATGCCTAGATAAGGCCTTATCCAATTTGTGTCTCCTAACAGTTTTTAAAATAATTAAGTGTTTTAAGTTGATCAACTCGTATTTGAATTTTTGGTGGGTGGATCATGGTCGAGGATAAAACAACACCTAAATAATTAATTGGAAAATTTAATTGTACTTAATCTATTGCTATCTCTAAATTATAATTTTTTAATAAGTTTGTAAGTGTAGCATAGCATTCTAGCAATGTAATTTTATTTTTGTGTGCTAATAATACATTGTACATATAATGAAATACTTGTAGTTCAGGATTTTGATTTCTAAGTGGTTGGATTGCTTTCTCAATACAAACTTGACAAATAATAGGACTATTAGCCATCCCTTGAGGGAGTACTTTCCATTAATATCTCTGATCAGGATCTTCATGATTCATGACAGGGACAGTAAATGCAAAACGTGGACTATACTCAGCATGAATTGAAATGGAGAAAAAAAAAACAATCTTTAATATTTATAGCTAAAATATACCAGGTTTTTTGGCAAAGCAGACAATTGAGGAATCCCCGATTGAGCAGGTCCCATGATAACCATTTCATTATTAAGAGCTCTTAAATCTTGTAATAGTCTCCATTTGACAGATTTCTTATTAATAACAAAAATTGTATTATTATGGGGAGATACAGAAGGTTTTATATGTCCCTCTTCAAATTTTTGATTGAGCAGATCATGGGCTGCTTGTATCTTTTATTTAGTCAGGGGCCACTGAGGAACCCATACTGGCCTTTCTGATTTCCAGGTAATTTTTATTGTCTCAGTGACCCCTCCTGAAAACCCAATCGATGTCTATCCGTATTTTGATCTATTTGTATCTGTGCCGCTCTTTTTGTATTGGTGCCTCTATACCTTGTCCTTGTCCTCCTAATCCTTTTCCTTTCCTAAAACCTTGTCCAGCCATAACAGTGGGTGCATTTGGATTGATATGTGGAATGTTATTTGTTAATGATAATCCCAATTGACCTAGAATATCTCATCCCCATAAATTTATGGGAAGATGATCCAATACATACGGCTGTATATTTCCTTGTCATCCTTCAGGACCCTTCCATTTTAATACCATCGCACTTCTATGAGGATTAGAAACCACTCTTAGCCCTTGAAGTGTTTGAGTGGCTTGTTGTAAAGGCCAATCTTTTGGCCATTCTTGAGGAGAGATGATGCTAAGATCTGCTCCTTTGCCTAACAGTCCATTGAAATCATGTCCTTGAATGGTTAACTTTAACATAGGGCAAACATATAAATTTAAAGAAAGCATAGCCCAATCTATACCTGTGGAGCCAAATCCTTTGGAAGGTCTCTCTACAGTATGACTAGAAAGTTTGTCATGTTAACTGGGTAGTATTAATAACTGTGCAATCCTATGTCCTGGTGAAATTACTGAGATACACCTCGAAGAACTAGCTATAAGTTTTAAATTACCTTCATAATCGGGATCAATTACCCCAGGACTTATCATAAGTCATTTTAGAGTAGAAGAACTGTGTCCTAATAATAAGCCTACTGTTCCTTGTTGAAGAGGTCTTTTTACCCATGTGGGAATGATTTGAAATCCCATTGCTGGAGTTAGTACTGCTCCAGTGGAGGCACAAATGTCCAATCCTGCACTCCCTCTGGTTTGTCTGATAAGTCAGTTAATGGACAATGTGTCCTGGGTGCTACCCTGATGGTGTTGCTGGGTTCATTCAAATCCCCGTATATTTGTAGTTCCAGAACCCAGGGCATCAGGCCCCCCGTCCGTTTTTTGACAATGGAGTACCCTCTACAGTAGTCAGAGAATGGCATTCACTAGCCCAATGATTTCCTCTATGACACTGTGGGCAAACACCTGGTAATTTTCTTTTTTGATCATCCCCAGTTCTGTTACTTGTTTTAAACCCTCCTCCTATGGGGCAACTCCTTTTAAAATGTCCTGCTTGACCACAATTATAACAGGTTTTTGGCCTGGAACCTATAGCCTGTTGTATTCCTTGGGATACTGCAGCTGCCAAGACTTGCCCGTGTACCACTGGTTCATTAATATCTCTACACAATTTAATGTATGTATTTAAGTCTTTGTATTTCCAAGGTCGAGTAGCCTCCTTACACCATCTATTGGCTTGTTCATAAGCTAATTATTTTATTATTGGCATCACTTGTTCTGCATCCCCAAAGACTCTGCTTGCTGTTGGCATAAGCTTATCCACAAACTCAGTGTAAGCTTCATTAGCTCCTTGTATTACCTTAGATAATTGACCTTGTAAATCTCCATTTCCTTGTAAATTCTTCCATGCCTTAATTACAGCTGAAGCGATTTGTAAGTTTATGGAAGGATCTTATCCATCTTGTTGCTGCTGAACCTCATAAGGTCCCTCTCCTGGCAACAAATCTAGATTTCTCTGTGGATACCCAGCTGCTGCATTTTGCTTGGCAGTCTCCACACACAATTCCTGATTAGTAACTTTCCATGACAGATATTTTCCTCCATTTAGTACAGCTTTGCTCATGCTAGACTAATCTGCTGGTGTCAAGTTTAAACTTGCAATGGATTTCAACCATGCTTATGGTAAAAGGGGCTTGAAGATCATAGGCTGTTACAGCTTCTTTTAACTGCTTTACAGTTTTAAAATCCAAAGCCTGGTGATATTGCTGCTCTCCCACATCCTCAAGTGCAGGGCATGCTAATATCTGAGGTCCTGTCTCAGGATTCCATCTATCAACTATGGGGTGTGGGGGGCCACCCAGCATATGTTGTCCCCATATACATAGGTGGAGCTCTTGGTCAAATACTTAACGCCTTCTGGGGATAGAAAGTTGTTAGTAGCATCCTCCTGTTGTAACTCCTCCCCTGATAGCCCTTTCTCCTCTAAACTTTCTTCCACTTTCTGACTACCTTTAGAGACTTTCTCTTTTACTTGATCTAAGATGTCTTCTTCTTCATCTAACATAGTCTGAACTGAAGGATTTGGATGAAACAACGTCCTTAATGGTAATGTGCCAACTGGCAGAGTTACTGGGTTTTCTTTTCTATCTTTTTAAAAGCGTCACCAAGATGGTCTTATTGTGGTACATATAACAACCCCTCCTTTAAGAAACATGGGCTATATTTTTGTATCATAACAACGTATGCCCTAACTGATCTTGGTTTTACTGGGGTGCTTCCTACATTTAACAATTTACTTAACACCCTTTTGGTTTGATTTTTACTAACTTCTGAACCCGTATTTCTGTAATGAAGACAACACAACACACTATGATAACACACAAAAACAAAACAAAGCAAAAGAAAAGAAAAACACATTGTATCAATTTTTCTATTTTCTTGAAATGGTCATCCATCCTCTTGCCCTATATGTTCCTCAGGGGGGAGCAGCTTTCCTCCTGTCCTATCTATTTCTAGGGACAGGAATCTTAACTTGTCACTTCCTCCCGAGCGTTCCAGAGTTTCCCATATGGGCCATCACTTGCCTCAGTCCAGCTTGGCAAAATAACCAAGAGGTGACAAGCAACTCTGAAGGTTGAAGCGGGAACTGCTTTATTGCAGAACAGCAGAGGTATATGTGTCTAACTGATTACATACACCTTGACTCAATCAGCACCATGCAATCATAGGATTGCTCCTCACCATCTTGATGGATTGGTGGCATTGCCTCAAAAACCACTCCCCCTTGCAAACTGCCAGGTGTCATCTTGACAAGATTGTGGCCTCCAACAAATAACCCTGAACTGAAAACTAAAATTTACTTTAAAACCAAACCTTAAACCTAACCCTAACCCTTAGCCTAACCCTAACCCAAACTCTAACCCTAAGCCTAACCTTAACACAAACCTTAACACAAACCCTAAACTTTACTAAACCAAACCCTAACACTAACACTAAGTCTAAACCTAAAGCTAACTCAAATCCTAATACAAACCCTAACCACAACTTTTACCTTAACCCTAAGACAAACCCTAACCCTAATGCTAAACCTAACACTAACATTAACCCTCACCCTAAATCTAAGCCTAAATGTAACATTAATACTAAACCTAACCCTAATTATAAAAATAAACCTATACCTAAACCTAACTCTATCCATAATACTAACGCTAACAGAAACCCTAAATCTATCCTAACCCTAAACCTAACAATAACCCTAAACCTGAAACTTAACCTAACCCTAACTATAAAATTAGCCATAACACTATCAATAACCCTAAACCTAAACCTAACACTAACCCTAACTCTAACAGTAACCCTAACTGTAAACCTTACTCTAACAATAATCCTAACACTAAACGCAAACCTAATCCTAATCCTAACACTAAGTGTAACACTAATCCTAAAGTAACACTAACCCTAATGTTAACCATAACCTTAACACATATCCTAACCCTAACCTAACCCTAACACTACCACTAACCCTAAACCTACCACTAAACCTAACCCTAACTATAACCCTAATCCTAACACTAAACCTAAACCTAAGCCTAACTCTAAATCTAAAACTAAACCAACCCCTAAACCTAACCATAAATCTAACACTAACCCTAATCCTAACGCTAAATTTAAGCCTAACACTTACACTAAAACTAATTCTAATCCTAAAACAAACCCTAACCCTAACACTAACCTAATGCTAACACTAAACACAATTCTAAACCTAACCCTAACGCTAGCCCTAAAACAAATCCTATCCCTAAATCTAAGCCTATTCCTTATCCTAATTCTAACCCTAACCCTAACCCTAACCTAACCCCAAAACTAATACTATCCTTAATCCTAACAGAAACCTAAACCAAAACCTAATCATAACCTTAACCCTAACCATAATCCTAACACTAAACCTAACCCTAACCCTAAACCTAACCCTAATTCTAACCCTAATCCCAACTGCAACCCTAACTTGAACTTTAAACCTAACCCTAACAATAATCCAAACCCCAACACTAATCCTGATTTTAGCACTAAACCCAAACTTAACCCTAACCATAATCCTAACCCTAACATTAACCCTAACCATAACACTTACCCTAAAACTTACTCTTACCCTAACCCTAAGCCAATACCTGAGCCTAAACCTAATCTTAAACCTAATCCTAACCCTAACAATAATCATAACACTAAACTTGAATCTTACCCTTACTCTAACCCTAACACTAAACCTAACCCTAACCATAACCCTAACACTAAATACAACACTAAACCTAACACTAACCCTAACCCTAAAGCTAGCACTAACCCTAATCATAAACCAAATCCTAAAATTAAGCCTAACCCTTACCCTGACACTAACTCTAACTCTCACCCAAATCCTAACCTAACACTAAAGCTGAATATAAACCTAATACTAACTCCAACACTAACCATGACCTTAACACTCACCTTAACTCTAAACAAAATCTTAAACCTAACTCTAACCTAAAAGTAAGTTTAACCCTGACCCAGCACTAATTGTTAACCTAACCCTAACACTAACCATAACACTAACACTAAACCTAAACTTAACTCTAAACGTAACAATAAACCTAACTGTAAACTTAACCCTAAGTCTATACATAACTGTAACCTTAACAATAACCCTAACACTACCTGAAACTTTCACCCTAACCCTATCTTCAATCCTAACCGTAACACTAACTCTAACCAATACCCCAATTCTAACACTAAACCTAAACCTAAACTTAACCATAAATCAAAAACATGACCTAAACCTAACTCCAGCCTAACCCTATATCTAAAACTAAACTTAGCCTTATCCCTAAACATAACCCTAACTATAACCACAACTCTTACCCTAACCTGAAAGGTAACCTAACTCTAGCCCCTACCCTATCACTAAACGTAACCCTAAACGTCAGTCTAACCCAAAACCGTATTCTATTTGCAAACCTAACCATAACCCTAATCCTAACACAAACCCTAACCATAACGTAAGCCTACCACTAAACTTAACCCTAACTCTAAGCTTAAACATAAAGCTCACTATAACCCTAACACTACCCCTAACACTAACACTAACCTTAAATCTAAATATAACACTAACCCTAAACCTAACCCTCACCCTAACGCTGATGCTAACACTAACCCTAATCCTGAATATAAACCTAAACCTAACACAAAGCCTAACCCTAATCCTAACACTAACAATTATTCTAACACTAAACCTAACCCTAACCCTAAACCTAACCCTAACTCTATGCCTAACAATAAACCTAACACTAAGCCTATCCTTATCGCTAATACTAACTATAAACCTATCCATAATCCTAACACTGAGCCTAAACCTAACCGTAACATTAACCCTAACACTAACACTTTTCTAACCCTACCTCTAAGCCTAATACAGACTTTAACATTAACTCCAACCATAACATTAACCCTAAACCTAACCTAATCCTAACCTTAACTCAACCCTAAACCTAAACCTAAGTCTAACGCTAACACTAAATCTAACACTAACCATAACCCTAACCCTAACACTAACTCTAACATTAACCATAACACTAATCCTAACCCTAAGCCTAACACTAACACTAACACTAATCCTAAACCTAAGCCTAAAACTAACCCTAACCCTATCCCTAAAACTAACCCTAACACAAAGCCTAACACTAAACCTAA